>NC_069505.1:618970608-619095608 GCF_027579735.1 Bombina bombina
TCTCAAGGAATCGCTGTGGCACCTTACCTGGACGACATCTTGGTTCAAGCTCCATCTTTTCATTAGCAAAATCTCATACAGAGATGTTATCTATTCTTCGTTCCCACGGGTGGAAAGTGGATTTGGTAGAGTTCCCTAGTAGCAGACACCAGGGTGTTTTTCTTAGGAACGATTATAGATTCTCTATCCATGAAGATTTTTCTGACAGAGGTCAGGAAATCCAAGATTCTGGCATCTTGCCTTGCACTTTGGTCCTCTACCCGTCCATCTGTGGCTCAGTGTATGGAAGTAATTGTCTGATGGTAACTTTCATGGACATCATTTCGTTTGCTTGGTTCCATCTGAGACCACTACAACTATGCATGTTCAGACAATGGAACGGAAACCACTCTGACCTTTCTCAGAGGATGGTTTTAGACTTCCTATTAAGTGACTCGCTAGCTTGGTGGATCTCACAGGATCATCTTTCTCAGGGTACATGTTTTCATAGACCATCCTGGGTGATTGTGACCACGGACGCTAGCCTTTTAGGTTGGGGTGCTGTTTAGGGTTCTCTGAAGGCTCAGGGTCTTTGGACTCAAGAGGAGTCTTTACTTTCAATAAACATTCTAGAGTTGAGAGCAATTTACAATGCCTTGATAATCTGGCCTCAAATGGCTTTAGTCCGGTTTATCAGATTTCAATTGGACAATATCACCTCAGTGGCATACATCAATCACCAGGGGGGCACTTGGAGCTCCTTAGCAATGAAGAAGGTGACACATTCTGGAGTGGGCGGAGTCTTACCTTTGCCGCCTCTCTGCCATCCACATCCCAGGAGTGAAAAAATGGAAGCAGATTTTCTGAGCAGGCAGACCTTTCATCCCGGGGGATGGGCTCTTTACCCGGAGGTTTTTTCAATGATAACTCTCAGGTGGGGAGTTCCAGAATTGGATCTGATGGCGTCTCGTCTGAACGTAAAGCTTCAAAAGTATGGCTCAAGATCAAGAGATCCTCAAGCTGTTCTGATAGATGCACTGGCGGTGCTTTGGAACTTTAGTCTGGCTTTTCTGTTCCCCCCCCGTTTGCTCTACTTCCTCGAGTCATTGCTCGTATCAAACAGGAGAGGATGTCAGTGATTCTCATAACTCCGGCCTGGCCTCGCAGGATCTGGTTCGTGGATCTGCTGACGATGTCATCTCTTCCCCCTTGGAGGTTGCCTCTGTGGAGGGACCTTCTACTTAAGGGCACCTTCCTCCACCCAAATCTAGATTCTCTGAAGCTGACTGCTTAGAGATTGAACGCCTAGTCTTGCCTAGGCGTGGGTTTTCCGAGAAAGGTTATTGATACTATGTTTCAGGCTCGTAAGCCAGTTACTCGTAAGATTTACCATAAGGTATGGTGTAAATACCTATATTGGTGTGAATCGAAAAATTTATCTTGGAGTTGAATGAGGGTTCCTTGCATCTTGTCCTTCAGGAGGGCCTGGAGAAAGGTTTGTCAGTCAGTACTCTGAAGGGTCAGATTTCTGCACTGTCACTGTCTTTTGCACAAACGTCTGCAAGATTTACCAGATCCTTTGTTCAGGCTTTGGTCAGAATCAGGCCTGTGTTTAAACCTGTTGCTCCTCCTTGGAGTCTTAACCTTGTTCTTAAAGTTTTGCAACCTATGAGCCTATGCATTTGGTTGATATTTAGTTGTTATCATGGAAAGTGTTGTTTCTACTTGCTATTTCTTCTGCACTGCTCTGCAGTATGATTCAACTTGTCTTATCTTTCATGCGGATAAGGTGGTCCTTCGTACTAAACTGGGATTTCTTCCCAAGGTGGTCTTGGATCGCAACATCAATCAAGAAATTGTTGTTCCTTTCTTTTTGTCCGTATCCTTCTTCTCAGAAGGAACATCTTTTGCACAATCTGGATGTTGTGCATGCTCTAAAATTTTATCTGCAAGCAGCTAAAGATTTTCGGCAGTCTTCCGGCCTGTTTGTTGTTTTCGCTGGAAAGCGTAAGGGTCAGAAGTAGGGCTGCAACAACTAATCAGTAAGTTTGATCATAAAAATAGTTATCAACAAATCTCATTATCAATTAGGTGGTCAGCGATTAGTTGGTCATTTGCACAGCACCAGCTGCTTTAATCTGATGATCTATTGCCACTAAGATTGTGCAAAAAAAATTTAATTTATTTATTTTTTTAGTCTTTTTTTCTATCCAATTAATCGGATAGAAAAAAAATAAATAAATAAAAATGTTTGCACAATACCATGTGCAGGAGTTCATTGGATTGAAGCTGCTGGTGCTGTGCAATTAACCAACTAATCGCTGACCACCTAATTGATAATGAGATTCTTTGACAACTATTTTTTTGATCAATCTCACTGATTAGTTGTTGCAGCCCTAGTCAGAAGACCACTTCTAATACTCTTTCTCTCTGGTTGAGAAGTGTTATCCGGTTAGCATATGACACAGCTGGACAACAACCTCCTGAGAGAATTACGGTTCATTCCTCTAAGGCTGTCTCCTCTTCATGGGCTTTTAAAAATGACGCTTCTGTGGAGCAAATCTGCAAGGCGGCCACTTGGTCTTCTTTGCACACTTTTTCCAATTTCTATAAATTTGATACTTCTGCCTCGGCGAGACTTCTTTTGGGAGAAAGGTTGTTCAAGCGGTGGTACCTTCGGTTTAGGTCTGCCCGTCTTGTTCACTTGAATTGAAAAACTATGTTTAAAGATGTATAGGTACAACTATGCATCTAAGGTAGTGCTGCAATACATTGTCTAACTTATCACATTTCATCTTGATGGACAACAGTGTCTATTACAAAGGGTTTAACTGTTTCTAACTTTACATATATACACATTTATAAATTGTTTGATATTGCACAATTCTACCACTAAACTTGTGCAATTATTACGTAATTATTTACTTCATCCGATAGCTCTAGTCAGTCTATGTACACACATATTCAAAAATGTGTATATGCTATATTATATATACTCTGTATGTAGTTCGTATAGTGAAATGTATATGTGCCTCCCTCCCCCCTGTGAAAGAACACTCTACTACACTACTAATCTCAGGAAGGTTTCTTAAATGAAAAGGGTTCAAGGGATATTCTAGTGCACATTTGACTCACATATATAAAGCATAGACAGCCAAAGGTCTACAACCTCATATGTATTACATTTTAATTCCAGAAATGTATAAATGTGTATATATGTAAAGTTATAAACAGTTAAACCCTTTGTAATAGACGCTGTGTCCATCAAGATGAAATGTGATAGACAATGTATTGCAGCACTACCTTAGATGCATAGTTGTACCTATACATCTCTAAGCATAGTTTTTCAATTTAATTGAATGTCAACTAGGCAATATATGATTTATAGTGTGCCTTAATGACCAGCCCATTTCGTTAGTGGCTGGCTTTTTTTGGCGCTTGAGATATACATTAGTTATACAGCCCATTTCGTTAGCCTATTAGCTAATAGGATGATATTAACTCCTTTAAAAAGCCTGTTTGTTGGAGGGAGTATCAAATCAGCTACGATTACGGCATTGTAGCCGAAACACGTAAGCTGTCCTCTAAACGATACGGGTGAAACTTTTGTATGCTGTATTTTTATGAATTGTTGCTCCTCCATTTATCATTTTTTGTTCTTACGTTGGCCTTGTTGGGAGTGAGCAACGATCCAGACGTGTACCTTAAACCTAGTTTCCCAATCCGGGAACTACCACAGTCATTCACAGAACACAGGAGACGAGTACTGGTGAGCGTCATTACCCCCTGGAAGCCGTCCGTCTATGATGACATCATCATCTGGAGCGGAGTTTGGCCGATCCTGAGGGACGAAACGGAGGATCCACGGTTTTGCTGTGTGGTGAATAGCTTGTCGAGCAGGAGCCGCTCCAAGCGCAAACCAGCACAAGGTACCTCAGGAAAGGTGTAACCTGGAAATGAGGATACTCCAAGGTTTCCAAGCACGATCCGCCAATGGATGCCGTGAAGTGGGGGTAAGCAGATTTTGTGAAATGAACATACCTGGAGTTTTTCTGCATAGCAGTAACTTTGAGATTGTGGCATATCTACATTTTTTATGAACTGTTCATTGAATACACTAGGTGATTTTGGGTATAGGTGCACCCAGAGTCTTCCCGGTAGGAAACTTTCACTACCTCTTTACCTTTGTGTTATCATCTTTTTTCATTTTCCTTCGGCTGAATGACTGGGGATTATGGGTAAGGGAAGTGACACTTAACAGCTCTGCTGGGGAGCTCTTTGACGCCTCCTGCTGGCCATGAGTTGAATATCCACTAGTAATTGGAATTTATGGACTCTCCATGCCCGCAAAGAAAGACATTTATCAGGTAAACAAACATTTTATTTTTAAAACTAACATACAAGTGCACAACAAGCATTTTATTTTTTCTTCTTTTGTACCAAATCAAAAAAATGTATTTAATGTCCCTTTAAGGTGTTTTAATCGTGCCTTCAAACAACTAGAAAGTATAGGATTCACATGATATACGTATATATGCATTTTCTGTTTGGCTGTTGTCTGTCACATGATGCATCTGTTCATTTGACTAGTAGATTTTTTTCTAAGTGCTTTTGCATTGTCTCTTTATTATGCATTTATTGATTATACTATTCTAATGTATTAAGTGGTCCTTAACCCCTTAATGACCACAGCCCTTTTCCATTTTCTGTCCGTTTGGGACCAAGGCTATTTTTACATTTCTGCAGTGTTTGCGTTTAGCTGTAATTTTCCTCTTACTCGTTTACTGTACCCACACATATTATATACCGTTTTTCTCGCCACTAAATGGACTTTCTAAAGATACCATTATTTTCTTCATATCTTATAATTTACTATTAAAAAAATTATAAAATATGAGGAAAAAATGGAAAAAAACACACTTTTTCTAACTTTGACCCCCAAAATCTGTTACACATCTACAAACACCAAAAAACACCCATGATAAATAGTTTCTAAATTTTGTCCTGAGTTTAGAAATACCCAATGTTTACATGTTCTTTGCTTTTTTTGCAAGTTATAGGGCCATAAATACAAGTAGCACTTTGCTATTTCCAAACCACTTTTTTTCAAAATTAGCGCTAGTTACATTGGAACACTGATATCTTTCAGGAATCCCTGAATATCCCATGACATGTCTATATTTTTTTTTAGAAGACAACCCAAAGTATTGATCTAGGCCCATTTTGGTATATTTCATGCCACTATTTCACCGCCAAATGCGATCAAATAAAATAAATCGTTCACATTTTCACAAAATTTTTCACAAACTTTAGGTTTCTCACTGTAATTATTTACAAACAACTTGTGCAATTATGGCATAAATGGTTGTAAATGCTTCTCTGGGATCCTCTTTGTTCAGAAATAGCAGACTTATATGGCTTTGGCGTTGCTTTTTGGCAATTATAAGGCCGCTAAATGCCACTGCGCACCACACGTGTATTATGCCCAGCAGTGAAGGGGTTAATTAGGGAGCATGTAGGGAGCTTCTATGATTAATTTTAGCTTTAGTGTAGTAGACAACCCCAAGTATTGATCTAGGCCCATCTTGGTATATTTCATGCCACCATTTCACCGCCAAATGCGATCAAATTAAAAAAAAAGTTACATTTTTCAAAATTTTAGGTTTCTCACTGAAATTATTTACAAACAGCTTGTGCAATTATGGCACAAATGGTTGTAAATACTTCTCTGGGATCCCCTTTGTTCAGAAATAGCAGACATATATGGCTTTGGTGTTGCTTTTTGGTAATTATAAGGCTGCTAAATGCCGCTGCGCACCACACGTGTATTATGCCAAGCAGTGAAGGGGTTAATTAGGGAGCTTGTAGGAAGCTTGCAGGGTTAATTTTTGCTTTAGTGTAGTAGACAACCCAAAGTATTGATCTAGGCCCATTTTGGTATATTTCATGCCACCATTTCACCGTCAAATGCGATCAAATAAAAAAAATTGTTCCCTTTTTCACTAACTTTTTCACAAACTTTAGGTTTCTCACTGAAATTATTTACAAACAGCTTGTACAATTATAGCACAAATGGTTGTAAATGCTTCTCTGGGATCCCCTTTGTTCAGAAATAGCAGACATATATGGCTTTGGCGTTGCTTTTTGGTAATTAGAAGGCCGCTAAATGCCGCTGCGCATCACACAAGTATTATGGCTAGGAGTGAAGGGGTTAATTAGGTAGCTTGTAGGGAGGTTGCAGGGTTAATTTTAGCTTTAGTGTAGAGATCAGCCTCCCACCTGACACATCACACCCCCTGATCCCTCCCAAACAGCTCTCTTCCATCCCCCACCCCACAATTGTCCCCGCCATCTTAAGTACTGGCAGAAAGTCTGCCAGTACTAAAATAAAAGCTATCTTTTATTTTTGTATTATTTTTTTTGAGCATATTTACATATGCTGCTATGTAGGATCCCCCTTAGCCCCCAACCTCCCTGATCCCCCCCAAACAGCTCTCTAACCCCCCCCCCCCCTGCCTAATTGTGCGCCATATTGGGTACTGGCAGCTGTCTGCCAGTACCCAGTTTGAAATCAAAAACGTTTTTGTTTATTTTTTATTAAAAAAAAACAAACTATTTTCTGTAGTGTAGCTGCCCCCCCACAACCCCCAACCCTCTCCCAGATTACTAATTTTATTTATTTTTACCCTCTCTCCCACTGAGTCCTTATACTTGTTCCATAGTGTAGGGTTCCCACCCGCACACGCGCGCACCCACCCTCGTGCACGCGCACGCATTCTGGCACGCACCCCACACGCGATCCCGCCCCCCTCCTCCACTGATCGCCGCCCACCCGCCTCCCTGGATAAGCTCCCACCCACCAACGAACACCGTGATCAATGGCCGATGCAGAGAGGGCCACAGAGTGGCTCTCTCTGCATCGGACTGCTCAAAACTGTAATTGCAGGATGCCTCAATATCGAGGCATCGCTGCAATAACATAAAAGCGGCTGGAAGCGATCAGGATCGCTTCCAGGGCTTTCAAAGACCAACGACGTACGGGGTACGTCCTTGGTCGTTAACTGCATTTTTTTGCAGGACGTACCCCATACGTTGTTGGTCGTTAAGGGGTTAAACTACAGCAATGTATTCTATGCGTTTCTTACTGATGGCTATAACCCCTCCCCCAGAGGTTATACAAATCGCTGCTGCACTTATATGCCTCTTTTCACTAGCTCCCAGTAGTGAACTGCAGCTCCTTCAACAAAGGATACAAAGAGAATGAAGCAAATCTAATAATAGAAGTAAATCTGAAAGTTGTTTAAAATGATCTGCTCTTACTGGACCATGAAATAAAGATGGGGTTATTTGCCGTTAAACCCTCTGCAGAGATTAAACACATAGGCCTAGATTTAGAGTTGGGCGGTAGCCGTCAAAACCAGCGTTAGAGGCTCCTAACGCTGGTTTTGGGCTACCGACGGTATTTAGAGTCAGTCATTAAAGGGTCTAACGCTCACTTTCCAGCCGTGACTTTTCCATACCGCAGATCCCCTTACGTCATTTGCGTATCCTATCTTTTCAATGGGATCTTTCTAACGCCGGTATTTAGAGTCGTGTCTGAAGTGAGCGTTAGAAATCTAACGACAAAACTCCAGCCGCAGAAAAAAGTCAGTAGTTAAGAGCTTTCTGGGCTAACGCCGGTTTCTAAAGCTCTTAACTACTGTGCTCTAAAGTACACTAACACCCATAAACTACCTATGTACCCCTAAACCGAGGTCCCCCCACATCGCCGCCACTATATTTAAATTTTTTAACCCCTAATCTTCCGCTCCGTACACTGCCGCCAACTACGTTATCCCTATGTACCCCTAATCTGCTGCCCCTAACACCGCCGACCCCTATATTATATTTATTAACCCCTAATCTGCCGCCCCCGCTATCGCTGACCCTGCATATTATTATTAACCCCTAATCTGCCGCTCCGTACACCACCGCCACCTACATTATAGCTATGTACCCCTAATCTGCTGCCCCTAACACCGCCGACCCCTATATTATATTTATTAACCCCTAATCTGCCGCCCCCGCTATCGCTGACACCTGCATATTATTATTAACCCCTAATCTGCCGCTCTGTATACCGCCGCAGCATACATTATCCCTATGTACCCCTAATCTGCTGCCCCTAACACCGCCGACCCCTATATTATATTTATTAACCCCTAATCTGCCCCCCACAACGTCGCTGCCAGCTACCTACAATAATTAACCCCAAATCTGCCGAGCGGAGCTCACCGCTACTATAATAAATTTTGTAACCCCTAAAGCTAATTCTAACCCTAACCCTAACACCCCCCTAAGTTAAATATAATTTTTATCTAACGAAATAAATTATTTCTTATTAAATAAATTATTCCTATTTAAAGCTAAATACTTACCTGTAAAATAAACCCTAATATAGCTACAATATAAATTATAATTATATTATAGCTATTTTAGGATTTATATTTATTTTACAGGCAACTTTGTATTTATTTTAACCAGGTACAAAAACTATTAAATAGTTAATAACTATTTAATAGTTACCTAGTTAAAATAATTACAAATTTACCTGTAAAATAAATCCTAACCTAAGTTACAATTAAACCTAACA
The DNA here is from genome assembly GCF_027579735.1 of Bombina bombina. NCBI lineage: Eukaryota > Metazoa > Chordata > Amphibia > Anura > Bombinatoridae > Bombina > Bombina bombina. Next base: position 618,979,220 of record NC_069505.1, read on the forward strand.
CTACACTATCAATAAATTAATTAAATAAAATACCTACAAATAACTACAATTAAATAAACTAACTAAAGTACAAAAAATAAAAAAGAACTAAGTTACAAAAAATAAAAAAATATTTACGAACATTAGAAAAATATTACAACAATTTTAAACTAATTACACCTACTCTAAGCCCCCTAATAAAATAACAAAGACCCCCAAAATAAAAAAAATGCCCTACCCTATTCTAAATTACAAAAGTTCAAAGCTCTTTTACCTTACCAGCCCTTAAAAGGACCTTTTTTGGGGCATGCCCCAAAGAATTCAGCTCTTTTGCCTGTAAAAAAAACACATACAATACCCCCCCCCCCCAACATTACAACCCACCACCCACATACCCCTAATCTAACCCAAACCCCCCTTAAATAAACCTAACACTAAGCCCCTGAAGATCTTCCTACCTTATCTTCACCTCGCCGGGTATCACCGATCGGTCCTGGCTCTGAAATCTTCATCCAACCCAAGCGGGGGCTGGCGATCCATAATCCTGAGGCTGAAGAGGTCCAGAAGAGGCTCCAAAGTCTTCATCCTATCCGGGAAGAAGAGGCGATCCAGACCGGCAACCATCTTGATCCAAGCGGCATCTTCAATCTTCATCCGATGAGGAACGGCTCCATCGTGAAGACCTCCAGCGCGGACCAATCTTCTTCCTCCGACGTCCAACTGAAGAATGACGGTTCCTTTAAGGGACGTCATCCAAGATGGCGTCCCTCGAATTCCGATTGGCTGATAGGATTCTATCAGCCAATCGGAATTAAGGTAGGAAAATTCTGATTGGCTGATGGAATCAGCCAATCAGAATCAAGTTCAATCCGATTGGCTGATCCGATCAGCCAATCAGATTAAGCTTGCATTCCATTGGCTGATCGGAACAGCCAATAGAATGCGAGCTCAATCTGATTGGCTGATTGGATCAGCCAATCGGATTGAACTTGATTCTGATTGGCTGATTCCATCAGCCAATCAGAATTTTCCTACCTTAATTCCGATTAGCTGATAGAATCCTATCAGCCAATCGGAATTCGAGGGACGCCATCTTGGATGACGTCCCTTAAAGGAACCGTCATTCTTCAGTTGGACGTCGGAGGAAGAAGATTGGTCCGCGCTGGAGGTCTTCACAATGGAGCCGTTCCTCATCGGATGAAGATAGAAGATGCCGCTTGGATCAAGATGGTTGCCGGTCTGGATCGCCTCTTCTTCCCGGATAGGATGAAGACTTTGGAGCCTCTTCTGGACCTCTTCAGCCGCAGGATTATGGATCGCCAGCCCCCGCTTGGGTTGGATGAAGATTTCAGAGCCAGGACCGATCGGTGATACCCGGCGAGGTGAAGATAAGGTAGGAAGATCTTCAGGGGCTTAGTGTTAGGTTTATTTAAGGGGGGTTTGGGTTAGATTAGGGGTATGTGGGTGGTGGGTTGTAATGTTGGGGGGGGGTATTGTATGTGTTTTTTTTACAGGCAAAAGAGCTGAATTCTTTGGGGCATGGCCCGCAAAGGGCCCTGTTCAGGGCTGGTAAGGTAAAAGAGCTTTGAACTTTTTTAATTTAGAATAGGGTAGGGCATTTTTTTATTTTGGGGGGCTTTGTTATTTTATTAGGGGGCTTAGAGTAGGTGTAATTAGTTTAAAATTGTTGTAATATTTTTCTGATGTTTGTAAATATTTTTTTATTTTTTGTAACTTAGTTCTTTTTTATTTTTTGTAACTTAGTTTATTTCATTGTATTTATTTGTAGGTATTGTATTTAATTAATTTATTGATAGTGTAGTGTTAGGTTTAATTGTAACTTAGGTTAGGATTTATTTTACAGGTAAATTTGTAATTATCTTAACTATTTTAGCTATTAAATAGTTCTTAACTATTTAATAGCTATTGTACCTGGTTAAAATAAATACAAAGTTACCTGTAAAATAAATATGAATCCTAAAATAGCTATAATATAATTATAATTTATATTGTAGCTATATTAGGGTTTATTTTACAGGTAAGTATTTAGCTTTAAATAGGAATAATTTATTTAATAAGAGTTAATTTATTTCGTTAGATTTAAATTATATTTAATTTAGGGGGGTGTTAGTGTTAGGGTTAGACTTAGCTTTAGGGGTTAATACATTTATTAGAATAGCGGTGAGCTCCAGTCGGCAGATTAGGGGTTAATGTTTGAAGTTAGGTGTCGGCGATGTTAGGGAGGGCAGATTAGGGGTTAATACTATTTATTATAGGGTTATTGAGGCGGGAGTGAGGCGGATTAGGGGTTAATAAGTGTAGGCAGGTGGAGGCGACGTTGTGGGGGGCAGATTAGGGGTTAATAAATATAATATAGGGGTCGGCGGTGTTAGGGGCAGCAGATTAGGGGTACATAGGGATAATGTAAGTAGCGGCGGTTTACGTTGCGGCAGATTAGGGATTAAAAAAAATATGCAGGTGTCAGCGATAGCGGGGGCGGCAGAATAGGGGTTAATAAGTGTAAGGTTAGGGGTGTTTAGACTCGGGGTACATGTTAGAGTGTTAGGTGCAGACGTAGGAAGTGTTTCCCCATAGAAAACAATGGGGCTGCGTTAGGAGCTGAACGCGGCTTTTTTGCAGGTGTTAGGTTTTTTTTCAGCTCAAACTGCCCCATTGTTTTCTATGGGGAAATCGTGCACGAGCACGTTTTTGAAGCTGGCCGCGTCCGTAAGCACCGCTGGTATCGAGAGTTGCAGTGGCGTTAAATTATGCTCTACGCTCCCTTTTTGGAGCCTAACGCACTGAAAACCCAGCCATTCTGTGAACTCTAAATACCAGCGGTATTTAAAAGGTGCGGGGGAAAAAAAGCACGCGTAGCTAACGCACCCCTTTGGCCGCAGAACTCTAAATCTAGGCGATAGTTATATGCAGAATATGCTTTAACACATTGCAGCGTTTCCTTTTTGCACATTTGCTAAGAAATGCAGAACCAGTTACTTCCTCTTTTTTTTGCATTTGACTAAAAAGTGGAACTCTTATGAAATTATTTGTTATAGAAGCCCAAGTGTCACCTATATTTAATCACAGTGCTTTATTAATTTATTACTTTTATTTTTAAACATCAGCAGCGCCAGGTGTTGTCTTTTGTTAGAAGCCCATGCGAAAGGACTTGAGTGTTTAATGTTGCAATAAAAAGGAGCATTATCTGTGCCATAAAGAGGGGAATAGTTATTAACTATGGGCTCCATTACATATGCGGCGTCGCCCGCAAAAGCTGCCGCCACAGGTTTTACGCAATTTTGGTATCCTATATCATATAAATGCGGCACGTATATTTCACCCGTCGGCCACAATTTTTACTCCCATAAGCTTACATGGGACCGCGTCGCAAATCGGTATCTAATATTCAGCGCAAGGACTTATGAGGTGAAAATTGAGAAATTTTACTAAATTTTTTACCTCGCCACACAAAGGCAGCAGGCCTTGCGCTGAATATGGGAGCACCGTAACTCCTGTAACTGCCTGAAAATATAAAACTAAACGCCTAATGCATGCACAATATCCTAGCTACCTATCAACCGCCAACCCCCACCATAAAAACTAATAAATTATATTAACCCAACATCGCAATTAATAACTAAAGTATTAACCCCTAAATCAGTCAAACCCAACATCGCAATAAATCTATTTAAGTATTAACCCCTAACCCGCCATACCCACACAACGCAATGCTAATAAAGTTATTAACCCCTAAACCGCCAAAGCCCACAACGCAATTAAATTACTAAACCCCCTAACCTAACACCCCCTAACTTGACACCCCCTAAATTAATCCAAATTACCTACATTAAAAATACTAAAGTTACTAACTATTAAAATAAAAAAACCCTAACATTATTATTCTAAAATTCTAAAATTACAGGAAAATAAAAAAATCGAATAATACAGAAAATAATAAACACATTATCAAAAATTAAACCTAATCCCTATGAAAATAAAAAAGCCCCCCAAAATAAAAACACCCACTAATCCTAATGCTAAAATACAAATAGCCCTTAAAAGGGCTTTCTCCAACATTGGTGTGTCTGGTCCACGGTTTCATCCTTACTTGTGGGATATTCTCCTCCCCTACAGGAAAAGGCAAGGAGAGCACACAGCAAGAGCTGTCCATATAGCCCCCCCTCTGGCTCCGCCCCCCAGTCGTTCTCCTTGCCGCTCTGAACAAGTAGCATCTCCACGGGGATGGTGAGGAGTTTGTGGTGTTAGTTTTCAAAGATCCTATGGATAAAAGATTAGAAGGACTGTTAAAAAAGAATTTATTCAGCAGGGCTTCCTTCTTCAACCAATCTCGTGCATTATTCCTGTCACTACCGCAGCGTATTTTGGTTCGAGGAACTGGAAAATTCGCTTCAAAGGGAGACTCCATATGATGAAGTCATGGACAGAATTCACGCACTTAAGTTGGTTAATTCATTTCTTTTGGATGCCGCTTTTCAATTAAGCTAAGTTAGCGGCGAAAAATTCAGGGTTTGCTATAGTGGCGCGCAGAGCGCTTTAGCTAAAATCCTGGTCGGCGAATGTGTCGTCCAAGAACAAATTGCTTAATATTCCTTTCAAGGGTAAGACCCTATTCGGGCCGGAATTGAAAGAGATTATTTCAGACATTACTGGTGGAAAGGGACATGCCCTCCCACAAGATAGGCCTTTTAAGACTAAGAACAAATCTAATTTTCGTTCCTTTCGCAATTTCAGGAACGGACCAATTCCTAACTCTGCGGCCTCCAGACAAGAAGGCAACACTTCCCAACCTTAACCAGCATGGAAACCATTGCAAGGTTGGAACTAGGGTAAACAGGCCAAAAAGCCTGCTGCTGCTACCAAGACAGCATGAAGGGGTAGCCCCGATCCGGGACCGGATCTAGTAGGGGGCAGACTCTCTCTCTTTGCTCAGGCTTGGGCAAGTGATGTTCCGGATCCCTGGACACTAGAATAGTCTCTCAGGGATATCTTCTAGAATTCAAGGAACTTCCTCCAAAGGGAAGGTTCCACATGTCTCGCTTATCTTCAGACCAGATGAAGAGACAGGCATTCTTACACTGCGTAGGAGACATAGTAAAGATGGGAGTGATACACCCAGTTCCAATAACGGAACAAGGAAGATTTTTCCAACAATCCAGGAGGGTCAATACATGACTACCGTGGATTTAAAGGATGCGTACCTGCATATTCCTATCCACAAAGATCTCCATTAGTTCCTGAGGTTCACCTTCCTGGAAAGACAGTTCGTGTTAGCCACTGCTCCCAGAATTTTCACAAAGGTGCTAGGGTCCCTTCTAGCGGTATTAAGACCGAGGGGCATTGCTATAGCACCTTATCTAGACGACATTCTAACCCAAGCGTCGTCTCTTTCCAAAGCAAAGGCCCATACAAGACATTGTTCTAGCCTTTCTCAGATCTCACGGGTGGAAGGTGAACGTAGAAAAGAGTTCCCTGTTCCCGTCAACAAGAGTTCCCTTTCTGGGAACAATAATAGATTCTATGGAAATGAGGATCTTCCTGACAGAGGTCAGAAAATCAAAACTTCTGAGCGCCTGTCAAGTTCTTCACTCTATTCTGCAGCCTTCCATAGCTCAGTGCATGGAAGTAATAGGATTAATGGTCGCAGCAATGGACATAGTTCCTTTTGCTCGAATTTAACTAAGACCATTACAACTGTGCATGCTCAAACAGTGGAATGGGGATTATGCAGACTTGTCTCCCCAGATTCAAGTAGACCAGGTAATCAGGGATTCTCTCCGCTGGTGGTTGTCTCAGGATCACCTGTTTCAGGGAATGAGTTTCCGCAGACCAGAGTGGGTCATCGTCACGACCGACGCCAGTCTCTTAGGCTGGGGCGCAGTCTGGGACTCTCTGAAAGCTGTGAGGATACAAAAGCAACAACGGGCGCCAACATAGTGTGAATCAGTTAACATCAACTGAGAAATAAAGTATAGGAAATATACTCACAAGTGGAGTGGCACCTTGAACCAACAAGGTGCGTGCAGACAGGCTGACATTCAGAACCAGCAGTCAGTACGCTGGAGGTTTCACCCGGGAAACCTGTGGATTAGTGAAGACAGGTGTAGCTTGCATCAGCTGTAAGTCGTTTGGGAAGCCGGAACACCAATGGAGAGATGCAAACAGCTGTGAATACTTTCCCCAAGCAATAATGTTTAAACAGTCAGATTCGAACCCAAATGGACAGACGATGGTCCAAATAAGGAAAAATGTTTTGAATCCAGCAAAAGAAATGAGCATGTAAACAACAGTATAAAATAGCAATGAATCCGGGTCTGTATAAAAACAGAGTGCTTTATTTGCTACGCGTTTCTCAGTCCGTAAAGGACCGTTTCCTCAGGCATATACAAAAGCAGTTTCACAGGTGACTAATTTATACCTGATGATGACCCGGAATCTAATCTGGAGGTCATCTCCAGACATTAACATTAAAAAATTGTTATTATTAAAAACAATGCAATAAAAGTGTCATATTGAGTAATATCCAAAAAACATATACATGTCATAAAATTACAAATTAAAAGCTGTGCCCGTAACTATTTTAGCGCATGTTAGACTGTTTCAGCGCATGTTTGTGTTAATAGATGTGACCTGTAACTAATGGATGTGACCTGTAACAGTTTTGCTGGGAAAGCATCTCCCAAATTTATATTCTAAATAAGTAATCTTTTCATGGATAGTATAGTTGGGCCATAGCATAAAAAACAATCCCAAAAAGAGAACAGCGCTTTATTTGTCTTATAAATAATTAGAGCTTCAATAGATTTCTAGGTTGGGCTCGAACCCTTGACCTTATGTATACTAGGTATGTGCTTGTCCAAAAGAGCTAATCAGGTATGATAACAAATGGAATAATATTGGTCTAGATGTACCAACACATGCCAAAGTTATAGTAAGAAATAAAAGCCGAAAATTATTAGGGTACCAATTTGTAGAACAATTTTGGTCGCAAGGCGTCATGTCTGGTTACAGAGATACAAGAATAGTAATAAATATTGGATAGACATTATTAGCTTCTAAATAGGACTGAAATAGCTTAATTCCCTTTATGTGTTGTATGCTGATTAGTGATAGGCGAATGTCTGTGTATAATATATAGCAGCCACGTAAATTAAATAAGATCTCACTGTGAAAATAAATGTGGTGAAAGTGTTGTGTAAGATAATAGTAAGAGGTCTATTGTGAGAAAAAATATATATGCAGATATATGCCTACTATTAATTATCATACAATACACATAGGGAATTTAGTTTTTTCTGTCCTATCTAGATCGGTCATTACTAATATTTTTTCTCACAATAGACCTCTTACTATTATCTTACACAACACTTTCACCACATTTATTTTCACAGTGAGATCTTATTTAATTTACGTGGCTGCTATATATTATACACAGACATTCGCCTATCACTAATCAGCATACAACACATATAGGGAATTAAGCTATTTCAGTCCTATTTAGAAGCTAATAATGTCTATCCAATATTTATTACTATTCTTGTATCTCTGTAACTAGACATGACGCCTTGCGACCAAAATTGTTCTACAAATTGGTACCCTAATAATTTTCGGCTTTTATTTCTTACTATAACTTTGGCATGTGTTGGTACATCTAGACCAATATTATTCCATTTGTTATCATACCTGATTAGCTCTTTTGGACAAGCACATACCTAGTATACATAAGGTCAAGGGTTCGAGCCCAACCTAGAAATCTATTGAAGCTCTAATTATTTATAAGACAAATAAAGCGCTGTTCTCTTTTTGGGATTGTTTTTTATGCTATGGCCCAACTATACTATCCATGAAAAGATTACTTATTTAGAATATAAATTTGGGAGATGCTTTCCCAGCAAAACTGTTACAGGTCACATCCATTAGTTACAGGTCACATCTATTAACACAAACATGCGCTGAAACAGTCTAACATGCGCTAAAATAGTTACGGGCACAGCTTTTAATTTGTAATTTTATGACATGTATATGTTTTTTGGATATTACTCAATATGACACTTTTATTGCATTGTTTTTAATAATAACAATTTTTTAATGTTAATGTCTGGAGATGACCTCCAGATTAGATTCCGGGTCATCATCAGGTATAAATTAGTCACCTGTGAAACTGCTTTTGTATATGCCTGAGGAAACGGTCCTTTACGGACTGAGAAACGCGTAGCAAATAAAGCACTCTGTTTTTATACAGACCCGGATTCATTGCTATTTTATACTGTTGTTTACATGCTCATTTCTTTTGCTGGATTCAAAACATTTTTCCTTATTTGGACCATCGTCTGTCCATTTGGGTTCGAATCTGACTGTTTAAACATTATTGCTTGGGGAAAGTATTCACAGCTGTTTGCATCTCTCCATTGGTGTTCCGGCTTCCCAAACGACTTACAGCTGATGCAAGCTACACCTGTCTTCACTAATCCACAGGTTTCCCGGGTGAAACCTCCAGCGTACTGACTGCTGGTTCTGAATGTCAGCCTGCCTGCACGCACCTTGTTGGTTCAAGGTGCCACTCCACTTGTGAGTATATTTCCTATACTTTATTTCTCAGTTGATGTTAACTGATTCACACTATGTTGGCGCCCGTTGTTGCTTTTGTATCCTCACAGATTTATTGATCCATCACACCGTGGACACAAGCGGAGCAAGCCTGTGTGTTATGAACTATTGATTGTCTCCATATCCTTTTACTTTGAAATTGGACTGGCTTTTGTTTGTTCTCACTTATCCTTCTTTTTTAGGACTTGGACTTTATAATTATATTGGACACTGGGGGTTTCATTCCTATATTTATATATTGTTAAATTGTACACCTGCTTTGGTATATGCTTATGATAGTTTAAAGAAACATTTTATTTTGCCTTGAACACATTACAGTGGTTAGAATTACCACACACTGAAACAAGTTGCCATATCGTTTTTCATCCAATTTTATTTTTTATTTTTTTCTCTTTGTTTGCACAACATCCTTTATCCAAGCAGACACACCACGATTCTTACACTTTCACTTCCTTTTTTTTAGCGCGTCCCCTCCGTTTTTTCTTTTACAGAAATCACATTAGTACTCTCTGAAAGCTCAAGGTCTATGGTCTCGAGAAGAGTCTTTTCTTCCGATAAACATTTTAGAACTGAGAGCGATATTCAATGCGCTCCTGGTTTGGCCTCACCTGACAAAGGTCAAATTCATATGGTTCCAGTCGGACAACATGACAACTGTAGCGTACATCAATCATCAGGGGGGAACAAAGAGTTCCTTGGCGATGAGAGAGGTATCCAAGATCATCAAATGGGCGGAGGATCACTCCTGCCATCTATCTGCAATTCAAATCCCAGGAGTAGACAACTGGGAGGCGGATTATTTGAGTCGTCAGACTTTCCATCCGGGGGAGTGGGCACTCCACCCGGAGGTCTTTGCCCAGTTAACTCAACTATGTGGCATTCCAGATATGGATCTGATGGCGTCTCGTCAGAACTCCAAGGTTCCTCGATACGGGTCCAGATCCAGGGATCCCAAGGCGACACTAGTGGATGCATTGGTGGCGCCTTGGTCGTTCAATCTAGCTTATGTGTTTCCACCGTTCCCTCTCCTTCCCAGGCTTGTAGCCAGGATCAAACAGGAGAAGGCCTCGGTGATTCTGATAGCTCCTGCGTGGCCACGCAGGACTTGGTATGCAGACCTGGTGAATATGTCATTGGCTCCACCATGGAAGCTACCTTTGAGACAGGATCTTCTAGTACAAGGTCCATTCGAACATCCAAATCTAGTCTCTCTGCAACTGACTGCTTGGAAATTGAACGCTTGATTCTATCTAAGCGTGGGTTTTCAGATTCGGTTATAGATACTCTGATTCAGGCCAGGAAGCCTGTGACTAGGAAAATTTACTATAAGATATGGAAAAAATATATCTGTTGGTGCGACTCCAAGGGATACTCTTGGAGTAAAATTAAAATTCCGAGGATACTTTCCTTTCTCCAAGAGGGTTTGGATAAAGGTTTGTCAGCTAGTTCTCTAAAAGGACAGATATCTGCTCTGTCTGTTTTGTTGCACAAACGTCTGGCAGCCGTACCAGATGTACAGGTGTTTGTACAGGCTTTAGTCAGAATCAAGCCTGTCTACAGACCTTTGACTCCTCCATGGAGTCTAAATTTAGTTCTTTCAGTTCTTCAAGGGGTTCTGTTTGAACCCTTACATTCCATAGATATTAAGTTACAATCTTGGAAAGTTCTGTTTTTGGTTGTGTTTTCTTCTGCTAGAAGAGTTTCTGAATTGTCTGCTTTGCAGTGTGTTCACCCTATCTGGTATTCCATACAGATAAGGTAGTTTTACGTACAAAGCCTGGTTTTCTTCCAAAAGTGGTTTCCAACAGGAATATTAACCAGGAAATAGTGGTTCCTTCTCTGTCTGAATCCAGTTTCGAAAGAAGGAACGTTTGTTACATAATCTAGATGTAGTTCGTGCTTTGAAATTCTATTTAGAAGCAACGAAGGATTTCAGACAGACATCTTCTTTGTTTGTCGTCTATTCTGGTAAGAGGAGAGGACAGAAAGCTACTGTTACCTCTCTTTACTTTTGGCTGAAAAGCATCATCCGATTGGCTTATGAGACTGCCGGACGGCAGCCTCCTGAACAATTTACAGCTCATTCTACTAGAGCTGTGGCTTCCACATGGGCCTTCAAGATTGAGGCTTCTGTTGATCAGATCTGTAGGGCTTCCCTGCATACTTTGCCAAATTTTACAAATTCGATACTTATGCTTCTTCGGAGGCTATTTTTGGGAGAAAGGTTTTGCAAGCCGTGGTGCCTTCCGTTTAGGTAACCTGATTTGCTCCCCCCCTTCATCCGTGTCCTAAAGCTTTGGTATTGGTTCCCACAAGTAAGGATGAAACCGTGGACCGGACACACCAATGTTGGAGAAAACAGAATTTATGTTTACCTGATAAATTTCTTTCTCCAACGGTGTGTCCGGTCCACGGCCCGCCCTGGTTTTTTAGTCAGGTTTGAAAAATGTATTTCTTTCTTTATACACTACAGTCACCACGGCACCCTATAGTTTCTCCTTTTTCTCCTAACCATCGGTCGAATGACTGGGGGGCGGAGCCAGAGGGGGGCTATATGGACAGCTCTTGCTGTGTGCTCTCCTTGCCTTTTCCTGTAGGGGAGGAGAATATCCCACAAGTAAGGATGAAACCGTGGACCGGACACACCGTTGGAGAAAGAAATTTATTAGGTAAACATAAATTCTGTTTTTTGTAGGGCATTGCCCTAAGTTAAACTGCTCTTTTACAAAATAAAGTAATTTTTAAAGTAATGTTAGTTTTTTTTTATTTTAATAGTAACTTTAGTATTTTTTAATGCAAGGTTTTTTGGGTTAATTTAGGGGTTGTTAGGTTAGGGGCTTAGTAATTATTTATTGGCATTGTGGGCTTTGGCGGTTTAGGGGTTAATAGATTTATTACCATTGCGTTGTGTGGGTATGGCGGTAATAATAATTGCGGTAATAATAATTGCGTTGTGGGTTAATGGCGGATTAGGGTTAATAGTTTTTTTTAATTTTTTTATTTATATTTTTATTGAGGTGAAGAATGAATCAATACATAGTAACCACAAACATAGGCCTCCAACCCGTGGGGGCAATTTACAGAAAAGTACATTACTGTTCATATACGAAATATGGCATACTAGCACTCCAAGCAATAAAGAACTAATAGCCAGAAGTAACTTCCAGTGAGGTAATGTTGTCTAAGTAATTAATGTACCTATGGATTAACCTCAGCTTTTTCTTAAAATTTTGGTATATAGGACCTCTTTTTAGGTCCTCTCAACTATAACTTCTCATAAATTTCAAAAGACAGTTTACCAACAGTGTACAGTACATTATAAATGAGCTACAATTAGAACAGCTCTAGTGAGATAGTACATTCCTGTTAATACATGAGTGCATAACAATATTTCACAAGTAGGCTATTGAAATAAAATATACATTCAAATAAGGGTAAGGTTATATGCTAAAACGTATCTTTGGTATCCCAAGCTAAACCTAGGTCAATAATATATCCTACTGGCACTCTCAGCCTATGTCTAGCTCATTTTTTCTTTTATAGGAAGGGGAATATTATGTGCCGCTATTTCATATCAAACCTCTAATAAAGAATGGGGAGTTGCTATGGAATCTGCGTTCCTTAGTTTACTTTAGTAAACAGGGCCTAAGGGAAAACCCTTGGGGGGGGGGGGGGGATACAGAGCCAATCCATATATAAAGTAAAACTAGTCCAATAGTACCTTCTCATGGTCTAGAAATGACGTGTGTTTTCAACTGTAAACAAGTAGTAGATAGGCAATTATAGATAGGACCATTCCCTGATGCAGCCAAAAACTACTAATGTACACTACATGTTCTATAGGCGCAGCTGAGCTTTCATATAGGTCTAGATTAAAGACAAGCGCCCAAACATCTCAGGGTAATCGAAAACTAGAAGAAACCCCTTTCTTTCATGTAATTAGCAAGAGTCCATGAGCTAGTGACGTATGGGATATACATTCCTACCAGGAGGGGCAAAGTTTCCCAAACCTCAAAATGCCTATAAATACACCCCTCACCACACTCACAAATCAGTTTTACAAACTTTGCCTCCCGTGGAGGTGGTGAAGTAAGTTTGTGCTAGATTCTACGTTGATATGCGCTTCGCAGCAGGCTGGAGCCCGGTTTTCCTCTCAGTGTGCAGTGAATGTCAGAGGGATGTGAAGAGAGTATTGCCTATTTGAATTCAATGGTCCCTTCTACGGGATCTATTTCATAGGTTCTCTGTTATCGGTCGTAGAGATTCATCTCTTACCTCCCTTTTCAGATCGACGATATACTCTTATATACCATTACCTCTACTGATTCTCGTTTCAGTACTGGTTTGGCTTTCTACTACATGTAGATGAGTGTCCTGGGGTAAGTAAGCCTTATTTTTTGTGACACTCTAAGCTATGGTTGGGCACTTTTATATAAAGTTCTAAATATATGTGTTTAAACATTTATTTGCCTTGATTCAGGATGATCAATATTCCTTATTTCAGACAGTCAGTTTCATTATTTGGGATAATGCATATGAATTAAAACATTTTTTTCTCTTGTTAGGTGTATCCAGTCCACGGATCATCCATTACTTGTGGGATATTCTCCTTCCCAACAGGAAGTTGCAATAGGATCACCCACAGCAGAGCTGCTATATAGCTCCTCCCCTAACTGCCATATCCAGTAATTCTCTTGCAACCTCTCAACATAGCTGGAGGTAGTAAGAGGAAAGTGGTAAAATATAGTTAGTTTTTTCTTCAATCAAAAGTTTATTGTTTTTAAATGGTACCGGAGTGTACTATTTTATCTCAGGCAGCATTTAGAAGAAGAATCTGCCTGCGTTTTTCTATGATCTTAGCAGAAGTAACTAAGATCCACTGCTATTCTCACATATGTCTGAGGAGTGAGGTAACTTCAGAGGGAGAATGGCGTGCAGGGTATCCTGCAATAAGGTATGTGCAGTTAAGTTTTTCTAGGGATGGAATTTGCTAGAAAATGCTGCTGATACCGGATTAATGTAAGTTAAAGCCTAAATACAGTGATTTAATAGCGACTAGTATCAGGCTTGCTATCAGAGGTATATACTCTGATTAATGTGCAATATAAAACGTTTGCTGGCATGTTTAATCGTTTTTATATATGCTTTGGTGATAAAACTTATTGGGGCCTAGTTTTTTTCCACATGGCTGGCTTTATTTTTTCCTAGAAACAGTTTCCTGAGGCTTTCCACTGTTATAGTATAAAAGTTACAGTTGGTGCAGTTAAAATTACAAACTGTGACATTCAGCTTCCCTCAGCAGTCCCCTGCATGCTATAGGACATCTCTGAAGAGCTCAAAAGGCTTCAAAAGTAGGAGCTGTGGCAGTTGTTATGACTGTTTAAAAAACATATTTTTCGTTTTGTAAATCTGTTTTTTGTATTAAGGGGTTAATCATCCATTTGCAAGTGGGTGCAATGCTCTGCTAACTTGTTACATACACTGTAAAAATTTCGTTAGTTTAACTGCCTTTTTTCACTGTTATTTCAAATTTTGGCAATTTGTTTCTCTTAAAGGCACAGTAATGTTTTTTTTTTTTTTTTTTTTTTTTTTTAAATATTGCTTGTTAACTTGATTTAAAGTGTTTTCCAAGCTTGCTAGTCTCATTGCTAGTCTGTATAAACATGTCTGACATAGAGGAAACTCCTTGTTCATTATGTTTAAAAGCCATGGTGGAACCCCATAGGAGAATGTGTACTAAATGTATTGATTTCACTTTAAACAATAAAGATCACCTGTTATCTTTAAAAGAATTATCACCAGAGGATTCTGACGAGGGGGAAGTTATGCCGACTAACTCTCCCCACGTGTCGGACCCTTTGACTCCCGCTCAAGGGACTCACGCTAAAATGGCGCCAAGTACATCAAAGACGCCCATAGCGATTACTTTGCAGGACATGGCGGCAATCATGGATAATACCCTGTCAGCGGTATTAGCCAGACTGCCTGAATTCAGAGGAAAGCGCGATAGCTCTGGGGTTAGACGTAATACAGAGCGTGCAGATGTTTTAAGGCCCATGTCTGATACTGCGTCACAATATGCAGAAGCTGAGGAAGAGCTTCAGTCTGTGGGTGACGTCTCTGACTCGGGGAAACCTGATTCAGATATGTCTACTTTTAAATTTAAGCTTGAGAACCTCCGGGTGTTGCTTGGAGAGGTTTTAGCTGCTCTGAATGACTGTGACACAATTGCAGTGCCAGAGAAATTGTGTAAACTGGATAAATACTACGCGGTGCTGGTGTGTACTGACGTTTTTCCAATACCTAAAAGGTTTACAGAAATTATTACTAAGGAGTGGGACAGACCCGGTGTGCCGTTTTTCCCCCCCTCCTATTTTTAGAAAAATGTTTCCAATAGACGCCACCACACGGGACTTATGGCAGACGGTCCCTAAGGTGGAGGGAGCAGTTTCTACTTTAGCAAAGCGTACCACTATCCCTGTCGAGGACAGTTGTGCTTTTTCAGATCCAATGGATAAAAAATTAGGTTACCTTAAGAAAATGTTTATTCAACAAGGTTTTATCCTGCAGCCCCTTGCATGCATTGCTCCTGTCACTGCTGCTGCGGCGTTCTGGTTTGAGTCTCTGGAAGAGGCCTTTCAGACAGCTACTCCATTGACTGAAATACTTGACAAGCTTAGAACACTTAAGCTAGCTAATTCTTTTGTTTCTGATGCCATTGTTCATTTGACTAAACTAACGGCTAAGAATACTGAATTCGCCATCCAGGCGCGTAGGGCGCTATGGCTTAAATCTTGGTCAGCTGACGTGACTTCAAAGTCTAAATTACTTAACATTCCCTTCAAGGGGCAGACCCTATTCGGGCCTGGTTTGAAGGAAATTATTGCTGACATTACTGGAGGTAAGGGTCATACCCTTCCTCAGGACAGGGCCAAATCAAGGGCCAAACAGTCTAATTTTCGTGCCTTTCGAAACTTCAAGGCAGGTGCAGCATCAACTTCCTCTGCTACAAAACAAGAGGGAACTTTTGCGCAATCCAAGCCGGCCTGGAAATCTAACCAGGCCTGGAGCAAAGGCAAGCAGGCCAGAAAGCCTGCTGCTGCCTCTAAGACAGCATGAAGGAACGGCCCCCTATCCGGCAACGGATCTAGTAGGGGGCAGACTTTCTCTCTTCACCCAGGTGTGGGCAAGAGATGTTCAGGATCCCTGGGCGTTGGAGATCATATCTCAGGGATATCTTCTGGACTTCAAAGCTTCCCCCCCACAAGGGAGATTTCACCTTTCGAGATTATCTGTAAACCACATAAAAAAGAGGCATTCTTACGCTGTGTGCAAGACCTCCTAATAATGGGAATGATCCATCCAGTTCCACAGATGGAACAAGGACAGGGATTTTATTCAAATCTGTTTGTGGTTCCCAAAAAAGAGGGAACCTTCAGACCAATTTTGGATCTAAAGATCTTAAACAAATTCCTCAAGAGTTCCATCGTTCAAAATGGAAACTATTCGGACAATCCTACCTATGATCCAGGAGGGTCAGTACATGACCACAGTGGATATGAAGGATGCTTACCTTCACATACCGATTCACAAAGATCATCATCGGTTCCTAAGGTTTGCCTTTCTAGACGGCATTACCAGTTTGTGGCTCTTCCCTTCGGGTTAGCTACAGCCCCAAGAATTTTTACAAAGGTTCTGGGGTCTCTTCTGGCGGTCCTAAGACCACAGGGCATAGCAGTGGCCCCTTATCTAGACGACATCCTGATACAGGCGTCAAACTTCCAAATTGCCAAATCTCATACGGACATAGTGTTGGCATTTCTGAGGTCGCATGGGTGGAAAGTGAACGAGGGAAAGAGTTCTCTATCACCCCTCACAAGGGTTTCCTTCCTAGGAACTCTGATAGATTCTGTAGAAATGAAAATTTACCTGACGGAGTCCAGGTTATCAAAGCTTCTAAATTCCTGCCGTGTTCTTCACTACATTCCGCGCCCTTCGGTGGCTCAGTGCATGGAAGTGATCGGCTTAATGGTAGCGGCGATGGACATAGTGCCATTTGCGCGCCTACATCTCAGACCGCTGCAATTATGCATGCTCAGTCAGTGGAATGGGGATTACACAGATTTGTCCCCTCTGCTAAATCTGGATCAAGAGACCAGAGATTCTCTTCTCTGGTGGCTATCTCGGGTCCATCTGTCCAAAGGTATGACCTTTCGCAGGCCAGATTGGACAATTGTAACAACAGATGCCAGCCTTCTAGGTTGGGGTGCAGTCTGGATTTCCCTGAAGGCTCAGGGATCGTGGACTCAGGAGGAGAAACTCCTCCCAATAAATATTCTGGAGTTAAGAGCAATATTCAATGCTCTTCTAGCTTGGCCTCATTTAGCAACCCTGAGGTTCATCAGATTTCAGTCGGACAACATCACGACTGTGGCTTACATCAACCATCAAGGGGGGACCAGGAGCTCCCTAGCGATGTTAGAAGTCTCCAAGATAATTCGCTGGGCAGAGACTCACTCTTGCCATCTATCAGCGATCCATATCCCAGGTGTAGAGAACTGTGAGGCGGATTTTCTAAGTCATCAGACTTTTCATCCGGGGGAGTGGGAACTCCATCAGGAGGTGTTTGCTCAATTGGTTCATCGTTGGGGCACACCAGAATTGGATCTCATGGTGTCTTGCCAGAACGCCAAGCTTCCTTGTTACGGATCCAGGTCCAGGGACCCAGAAGCGACGCTGATAGATGCTCTAGCAGCACCGTGGTTCTTCAACCTGGCTTATGTGTTTCCACCGTTTCCTCTGCTCCCTCGACTGATTGCCAAAATCAAACAGGAGAGAGCAAGGTCCTTTCAATCATCCAAATCTAATTTCTCTGAGACTGACTGCCTGGAGATTGAACGCTTGATTTTATCAAGGCGTGTCTTCTCCGAGTCAGTCATTGATACCTTAATACAGGCACGAAAGCCTGTAACCAGGAAAATCTACTATAAGATATGGCGCAAATATCTTCATTGGTGTGAATCCAAGAATTACTCATGGGGGGGTAGTTATCAAGCCGTCTACTTTTCTGGCTTCGCCGGCCCAATACGTCCGCCTAAGCTCGCCTACCTTCGCCGCCGCGGACCTTGAATACGTTCGCCTAAGTTATCAAATAAAGCTGTCAAAAAGCCGCGGGGCGATGAGCAGCGGACTGTGACAGTTATCACTCATCCGATCTCGCTGCCCTTCGGCTTTTTCCCAGCTTTATTGCTAGCCTGTCACTAAGCACTCACACTAAACTACACTGTTCTACCCCCTATACCGGCGCCCCCGGAGGCCCCCGCAACTAAATAAAGTTACTAACCCCTAAACCGCCGCTCCTAGACCCCGCCGCAAGTCTTATAAATGTATTAACCCCTAAACCGCCGCTCCTAGACCCCGCCGCAAGTCTTATAAATGTATTAACCCCTAAACCGCCGCTCCTAGACCCCGCCGCAAGTCTTATAAATGTATTAACCCCTAAACCGCCGCTCCCGGACACCGCTGCCACCTACATTATACCTAGTAACCCCTATCCTGCCCCCCCTATACCGTCGCCCTCTATTATAAAATTATTAACCCCTATCCTGCTGATCCCGCACCTCTCCGCAACTAAATAAATAGTTTAACCCCTAAACCGCCGCTCCATGAACCCGCCGCAACCTATAATAAATTTATTAACCCCTATCCTGCCCCCCACTACGCCGCCGCCACTGTAATAAAATGATTAACCCCTAAACCTAAGTCTAACCCTAACCATAACGCCCCCCTAACTTAAATATTAATTAAATACATCTAAATAAATTAACTCTTATTAACTAAATGAATCCTATTTAAAACTAAATACTTACTTATAAAATAAACCCTAATATAGCTACAATATAAATAATAATTATATTCTAGCTATCTTAGGATTTATATTTATTTTACAGGTACCTTTCAATTTATTTTAACCATGTACAATAACTATTAAATAGTTATTAACTATTTAATAGCTTACCTAGCTAAAATAAAGAGAAATTTACCTGTGAAATAAATCCTAACCTAAGTTACAATTACACCTAACACTACACTATACTTTAATAAATTATTCCTATTTAAAAATAAATACTTACCTGTAAAATAAACCCTAAGATAGCTACAATGTAATTAATACTTATATTATAGCTATCTTAGGATTTATATTTAGTTTACAGGTAACTTTGTATTTATTTTAGCTAGTTAGAATAGTTATTAAATAGTTATTAACTATTTAATAACTACCTAGCTAAAAGAAATACAAAATTACCTGTAAAATAAATCCTAACTTAAGTTACAATTAAACCTAATACTACACTATCATTAAATTAACTAAATAAACTACCTACAAATAACTACAATGAAATACAATTACATAAACTAACTAAAGTACAAAAAATAAAAAAAGCTAAGTTACAAAAAATAAAAAATTAAGTTACAAACATGTTAAAAATATTACAACAATTTTAAGCTACTTACACCTAATCTAAGCCCCCTAATAAAATAACAAACCCCCCCAAAATAAAAAAAATCCCTACCCTATTCTAAATTACATAAATTTCAAAGCTCTTTTACCTTACCAGCCCTTAAAAGGGCCATTTGTGGGGGCATGCCCCAAAAAGTTCAGCTCTTTTGCCTGTAAAAGAAAAATACAACCCCCCCCCCCAACATTAAAACCCACCACCCACATACCCCTAATCTAACCCAAACCCCCCTTACAAAAACCTAACACTAATCCCCTGAAGATCATCCTACCTTGAGTCGTCTTCACTCAGCCGAGCAGCGATGGAACCGAAGTGGACATCCGGAGCGGAAGAAGTTAATCCTCCAAGCGGCGCTGAAGAAATCTTCCATCCGATGAAGTCATCATCCAGGCGGCGCTGAAGAAGTCTTCGATCCGGCCGATGTCATCTTCAAAGAGGCGCTGAAGAGGTCTTCTATCCGGGCGAAGTCATCTTCCAAGCCGGGTCTTGAATCTTCCTTCCGCCGACGCGGAACCACCTTCTTCACCGACGGACTACGACGAATGACGGCTCCTTTAAGGGACGTCATCCAAGATGGCGTCCCCTCAATTCCGATTGGCTGATAGGATTCTATCAGCCAATCGGAATTAAGGTAGGAAAATCTGATTGGCTGATGGAATCAGCCAATCAGATTCAAGTTCAATCCGATTGGCTGATCCAATCAGCCAATCAGATTGAGCTCGCATTCTATTGGCTGATCGGAACAGCCAATAGAATGCGAGCTCAATCTGATTGGCTGATTCCATCAGCCAATCAGATTTTTCCTACCTTAATTCCGATTGGCTGATAGAATCCTATCAGCCAATCGGAATTGAGGGGACGCCATCTTGGATGACGTCCCTTAAAGGAGCCGTCATTCGTCGTAGTCCGTCGGTGAAGAAGGTGGTTCCGCGTCGGCGGAAGGAAGATTCAAGACCCGGCTTGGAAGATGACTTCGCCCGGATAGAAGACCTCTTCAGCGCCTCTTTGAAGATGATATCGGCCGGATCGAAGACTTCTTCAGCGCCGCCTGGATGATGACTTCATCGGATGGAAGATTTCTTCAGCGCCGCTTGGAGGATTAACTTCTTCCGCTCCGGATGTCCTCTTCAGTTCCATCGGTGGCTCGGCTGAGTGAAGACGACTCAAGGTAGGATGATCTTCAGGGGATTAGTGTTAGGTTTTTGTAAGGGGGGTTTGGGTTAGATTAGGGGTATGTGGGTGGTGGGTTTTAATGTTGGGGGGGGGTTGTATTTTTCTTTTACAGGCAAAAGAGCTGAACTTTTTGGGGCATGCCCCCACAAATGGCCCTTTTAAGGGCTGGTAAGGTAAAAGAGCTTTGAAATTTATGTAATTTAGAATAGGGTAGGGATTTTTTTTATTTTGGGGGGGTTTGTTATTTTATTAGGGGGCTTAGATTAGGTGTAAGTAGCTTAAAATTGTTGTAATATTTTTAACATGTTTGTAACTTAATTTTTTATTTTTTGTAACTTAGCTTTTTTTATTTTTTGTACTTTAGTTAGTTTATGTAATTGTATTTCATTGTAGTTATTTGTAGGTAGTTTATTTAGTTAATTTAATGATAGTGTAGTATTAGGTTTAATTGTAACTTAAGTTAGGATTTATTTTACAGGTAATTTTGTATTTCTTTTAGCTAGGTAGTTATTAAATAGTTAATAACTATTTAATAACTATTCTAACTAGCTAAAATAAATACAAAGTTACCTGTAAACTAAATATAAATCCTAAGATAGCTATAATATAAGTATTAATTACATTGTAGCTATCTTAGGGTTTATTTTACAGGTAAGTATTTATTTTTAAATAGGAATAATTTATTAAAGTATAGTGTAGTGTTAGGTGTAATTGTAACTTAGGTTAGGATTTATTTCACAGGTAAATTTCTCTTTATTTTAGCTAGGTAAGCTATTAAATAGTTAATAACTATTTAATAGTTATTGTACATGGTTAAAATAAATTGAAAGGTACCTGTAAAATAAATATAAATCCTAAGATAGCTAGAATATAATTATTATTTATATTGTAGCTATATTAGGGTTTATTTTAAAGGTAAGTATTTAGTTTTAAATAGGATTCATTTAGTTAATAAGAGTTAATTTATTTAGATGTATTTAATTAATATTTAAGTTAGGGGGCGTTAGGGTTAGGGTTAGACTTAGGTTTAGGGGTTAATAATTTTATTACAGTGGCGGCGGCGTAGTGGGGGGCAGGATAGGGGTTAATAAATTTATTATAGGTGGCGACGGTGTAGGGGGGGCAGATTAGGGGTTAATAAATTTATTATAGGTGGCGACGGTGTAGGGGGGGCAGATTAGGGGTTAATAAATTTATTATAGGTGGCGACGGTGTAGGGGGGGGCAGGATAGGGGTTAATACATTTAATATAGGTTGCGGCGGGTTCAGGGAGCGGCGGTTTAGGGGTTAATACATTTATTATAGTTGCGGTGGGCTCCGGGAGCGGCGGTTTAGGGGTTAATATGTATAGAGTAGCTTGCGGTGGACTCCGGGAGCGGCGGTTTAGGGGGTAATAACTTTATTTAGTTGCGGCGGTGTAGGGGGGTCAGATTAGTGGTGTTTAGACTCGGGGTACATGTTAGGGTGTTAGGTGTAGACAGCTCCCATAGAAATCAATGGGATGTCTGTCAGCAGCGAACTTGTACTTTCGCTATGGTCAGACTCCCATTGATTCCTATGGGATCCGCCGCCTCCAGGGGTGGCGGATTGAAAACCAGGTACGCTGGGCCGTAAAAGTGCCGAGCGTACCTGCTAGTTTTTTGATAGCTAGCAAAAGTAGTGAGAATGTGCCGCACTTGTGTGCGGAACATCTGGAGTGACGTAAGAATCGATCTGTGTCGGACTGAGTCCGGCGGATCGAAGCTTACGTCACAAAATTCTACTTTTGCCGGTCTCGAGCCTTTGATAACTAAGGCGAATCAGCCTCGCCACAAATACGCTGCGGAATTCCAGCGTATTTGAGGTTGACGGCTTGATAACTACCCCCCACAGAGTAAGGTTAGGATTCCTAGGATATTGTCCTTTCTCCAAGAGGGTTTGGATAAAGGATTATCAGCTAGTTCTTTAAAGGGACAGATTTCTGCTCTGTCTATCCTTTTGCACAAGCGTCTGGCAGAGGTTCCAGACGTCCAGGCATTTTGTCAGGCTTTGGTTAGAATTAAGCCTGTGTTTAAACCTGTTGCTCCTCCATGGAGCTTAAACTTGGTTCTTAAGGTTCTTCAAGGAGTTCCGTTTGAACCCCTTCATTCCATTTTATCTTGGAAAGTTCTGTTTTTGATGGCTATTTCCTCGGCTCGTAGAGTCTCTGAGTTATCAGCTTTACAATGTGATTCTCCTTATCTGATTTTCCATACAGATAAAGTAGTTCTGCGTACAAAACCTGGGTTTTTACCTAAGGTAGTTTCCAACAAAAATATCAATCAAGAGATTGTTGTTCCATCATTGTGTCCTAATCCTTCTTCAAAGAAGGAACGTCTTTTACATAATTTGGACGTAGTCCGTGCTTTAAAGTTTTACTTACAAGCGACTAAAGATTTTCGTCAAACATCTTCCCTGTTTGTTGTTTACTCTGGACAGAGGAGAGGTCAAAAGGCTTCGGCAACCTCTCTTTCTTTTTGGCTTCGGAGCGTAATACGCTTAGCCTATGAGACTGCTGGACAGCAGCCCCCTGAAAGGATTACAGCTCATTCTACTAGAGCTGTGGCTTCCATCTGGGCCTTTAAAAATGAGGCTTCTGTTGAACAGATTTGCAAAGCGGCGACTTGGTCTTCGCTTCATACCTTTTCAAAATTTTACAAATTTGATACTTTTGCTTCTACGGAGGCTATTTTTGGGAGAAAGGTTCTACAGGCAGTGGTCCCTTCCGTTTAAGTACCTGCCTTGTCCCTCCCTTCATCTGTGTACTTTAGCTTTGGTATTGGTATCCCACAAGTAATGGATGATCCGTGGACTGGATACACCTAACAAGAGAAAACATAATTTATGCTTACCTGATAAATTTATTTCTCTTGTGGTGTATCCAGTCCACGGCCCGCCCTGTCCTTTTAAGGCAGGTCTAAATTTTAAACTACAGTCACCACTGCACCCTATGGTTTCTCCTTTCTCGGCTAGTTTCGGTCGAATGACTGGATATGGCAGTTAGGGGAGGAGCTATATAGCAGCTCTGCTGTGGGTGATCCTCTTGCAACTTCCTGTTGGGAAGGAGAATATCCCACAAGTAATGGATGATCCGTGGACTGGATACACCACAAGAGAAATAAATTTATCAGGTAAGCATAAATTATGTTTTTCTTACCTTAAAAATTTACTTTTTTCCCTGTGGGCTGTTAGGCTCGCGGGGGCTGAAAATGCTTCATTTTATTGTGTTATTCTTGGCGCGGACTTTTTTGGCGCAAAAAAATTCTTTGTCATTTCCGGCGTCATACTTGTCGCCGGAAGTTGTTCGTGTTTACGTAATTTTTTTGACGTTTTGCGCCAAAAATGTCGGCGTCACCGGATGTGGCGTCATTTTTGGCGCCAAAAGCATTGGGTGCCAATAATGTGGGCGGCTTTTTTGGCGCTAAAAAATTTGGGCGTCATTATTCTCTCCACCTTTTTTCACATTATTTAAGTCTCATTTTTCATTTGCTTCTGGTTGCTAGAAGCTTGTTCATTGGCATTTTTTCCCATTCCTGAAACTGCCTTTTAAGGAATTTGATAGATTTTGCTTTATATGTTGTTTTTTCTCTTACATATTGCAAGATGTCTCAGATTGACCCTGGATCAGAAGCTACTTCTGGAAAAACGCTACCTGATGCTGGTTCCACCAAAGTTAAGTGTATCTGCTGTAAACTTGTGGTAACTGTCCCTCCGGCTGTAGTTTGAGATGAATATCATGATAAACTTGCTAATGCAGATAGTATTTCCATTAGTAATATACCATTACCTGTTGCTGTTCCATCAACATCTAATACTCAGGATGTTCCTGTTAATATAAGAGATTTTGTTTCTAAATCTATTAGGAAGGCTATGTCTGTTATTCCTCCTTCCAGTAAACGGAAAAGGTCTTTTAAAACTTCACATTTTTCAGATGAATTTTTAAATGAACATCATCATTCTGATTTGTCTGTTTCTGATGATGATTTTTCTGGTTCAGAGGATTCTGTCTCAGATATTGACACTGATAAATCTTCATATTTATTTAAAATGGAATTTATTCGTTCTTTACTTAAAGAAGTCTTAATCGCATTAGAGATGGAGGAATCTGGTCCTCTTGTTACTAAATCTACTAAGCGTTTAAATTCGGTTTTTAAACCTCCTACAGTTATTCCGGAAGTTTTTCCTGTCCCTGATGCTATTTCTGAAGTAATTTCTAGGGAATGGAATAATCTGGGTAATTCATTTACTCCTTCTAAAAGGTTTAAGAAATTGTATCCTGTGTCCTGTGCCATCTGACAGATTAGAGTTTTGGGACAAAATCCCTAAAGTTGATGGGGCTATCTCTACTCTCGCTAAACGTACTACTATTCCTACGGCAGATAGTACTTCCTTTAAGGATCCTTTAGATAGGAAAATTGATTCCTTTCTAAGGAAAGCTTATTTATGTTCAGGTAATCTTCTTAGGCCTGCTATTTCTTTGGCTGATGTTGCGGCAGCTTCCACTTTTTGGTTGGAGGCTTTGGCACAACAAGTGTCAGATCATAATACTCATAGCATTGTTAAACTTCTTCAACATGCTAATAACTTTATTTGTGATGCCATCTTTGATATCATTAGAGTTGATGTCAGGTATATGTCTTTAGCTATTTTAGCTAGAAGAGCTTTATGGCTTAAAACTTGGAATGCAGATATGTCTTCTAAGTCAACTTTGCTTTCCCTTTCTTTCCAAGGTAATAAATTGTTTGGTTCCCAGTTGGATTATATTATTTCAACTGTTACTGGGGGGAAAGGAACTTTTTTACCTCAGGATAAAAAATCTAAAGGTAAATATAGGGCTGCTAATCGTTTTCGTTCCTTTCGTCAGAATAAGGAACAGAAGCCTGATCCTTCCCCTAAAGGAACAGTTTCTGTTTGGAAACCATCTCCAGTCTGGAATAAATCCAAGCCTTTTAGAAAGCAAAAGCCAGCTCCCAAGTCCACATGAAGGTGCGGCCCTCATTCCAGCACAGCTGGTAGGGGGCAGATTACGATTTTTCAAGGAAATTTGGATCAATTCGATTCAGTCTTTGGATTCAGAACATTGTTTCACAAGGGTACAGAATAGGTTTCAAAGTAAGGCCTCCTGCAAGAAGATTTTTTCTTTCTCGCATTCCAATAAACCCAGTGAAGGCTCAAACATTTCTGAAATGTGTTTCAGATCTAGAGTTGGCTGGAGTAATTGTGCCAGTTCCAGTTCTGGAACAGGGTCTGGGGTTTTACTCCAATCTATTCATTGTACCTAAGAAGGAGAATTCCTTCAGACCAGTTCTGGATTTAAAAATATTGAATCGTTATGTAAGGATACCAACATTCAAAATGGTAACTATAAGGACTATTCTGCCTTTTGTTTAGCAAGGGCATTATATGTCCACAATAGATTTACAGGATGCATATCTGCATATTCCGATTCATCCAGATCACTATCAGTTTCTGAGATTCTCTTTTCTAGACAAGCATTACCAGTTTGTGGCTCTGCCGTTCGGCCTAGCAACAGCTCCAAGGATTTTTTCAAAGGTTCTCGGTGCCCTGCTATCTGTAATCAGAGAACAGGGTATTGTGGTATTTCCTTATTTGGACGATATCTTGGTGCTTGCTCAGTCTTCACATTTTAGCAGAATTTCATACGAATCGACTTGTGTCATTTCTTCAAGAACATGGTTGGAGGATCAATTTACCAAAGAGTTCATTGATTCCTCAGACAAGGGTAACCTTTTTAGGTTTCCAAATAGATTCAGTGTCCATGACTTTGTCTCTGACGGACAAGAGACGTCTGAAATTGGTTTCAGCTTGTCGAAACCTTCAGTCTCAATCATTCCCTTCGGTAGCCTTATGCATGGAAATTCTAGGTCTTATGGCTGCTGCATCGGACGCGATCCCCTTTGCTCGTTTTCACATGCGACCTCTTCAGCTTTGTATGCTGAACCAGTGGTGCAGGGATTATACAAAGATATCACAGTTAATATCTTTAAATCCGATTGTGCGACACTCTCTGACGTGGTGGACAGATCACCATCGTTTAGTTCAAGGGGCTTCTTTTTTTCTCCCAACCTGGACTGTGATCTCAACAGATGCGAGTCTGACAGGTTGGGGAACTGTATGGGGGTCTCTGACAGCGCAGGGGGTTTGGGAATCTCAGGAGGCGAGATTACCCATCAACATTTTGAAACTCCGTGCGATTTTCAGAGCTCTTCAGTCATGGCCTCTTCTGAAGAGAGAATCGTTCATTTGTTTTCAGACGGACAATGTCACGACCGTGGCATATGTCAATCATCAAGGGGGGACTCACAGTCCTCTGGCTATGAAAGAAGTATCTCGGATACTTGCTTGGGCGGAATCCAGCTCCTGTCTAATTTCTGCGGTTCACATCCCAGGTGTAGACAATTGGGAAGCGGATTATCTCAGTCGCCAGACGTTACATCCGGGCGAATGGTCTCTTCACCCAGAGGTGTTTCTTCAGATTGTTCAAATCTGGGGTCTTCCAGAAATAGATCTTATGGCCTCTCATCTAAACAAGAAACTTCCCAGGTATCTGTCCAGATCCAGGGATCCTCAGGCGGAGGCAGTGGATGCATTGTCACTTCCTTGGAAGTATCATCCTGCCTATATCTTTCCGCCTCTGGTTCTTCTTCCAAGAGTGATCTCCAAGATTCTAAAAGAGCGTTCGTTTGTTCTGCTGGTGGCTCCAGCATGGCCTCACAGGTTTTGGTATGCGGATCTTGTTCGGATGGCTACTTGCCAACCTTGGACTCTTCCGTTAAGACCAGACCTTCTATCTCAAGGTCCTTTTTTCCATCAGGATCTCAAATCATTAAATTTGAAGGTATGGAGATTGAACGCTTGATTCTCAGTCATAGAGGTTTCTCTGACTCCGTAATTAATACTATGTTACAGGCTCGTAAATCTGTGTCTAGGAAGATATATTATCGAGTCTGGAAGACTTACATTTCTTGGTGCTCTTCTCATCAATTTTCCTGGCATTCTTTTAGAATTCCTAGAATTTTACAATTTCTTCAGGATGGTCTGGATAAGGGTTTGTCTGCAAGTTCTTTGAAAGGACAAATTTCTGCTCTTTCTGTGTTGTTTCACAGAAAGATTGCTAATCTTCCTGATATTCATTGTTTTGTACAGGCTTTGGTTCGTATAAAACCTGTCATTAGGTCAATCTCCCCTCCTTGGAGTTTGAATTTGGTTTTGGGGGCTTTACAAGCTCCTCCGTTTGAACCTATGCATTCTCTGGACATTAAATTACTTTCTTGGAAAGTTCTGTTCCTTTTGGCCATCTCTTCTGCTAGAAGAGTTTCAGAGTTATCTGCTCTTTCTTGTGAATCTCCTTTTCTGATTTTTCATCAGGATAAGGCGGTGTTGCGGACTTCATTTACATTTTTACCTAAAGTTGTGAACTCTAACAACATTAGTAGAGAAATTGTGGTACCTTCATTGTGTCCTAATCCTAAGAATTCTAAGGAAAGATCGTTGCATTCTTTGGATGAAGCTTCGGTTGATCAATTTGCAAAGCAGCCACTTGGTCTTCTTTGCATACTTTTACTAAATTCTACCATTTTGATGTGTTTTCTTCTTCTGAAGCAGTTTTTGGTAGAAAAGTACTTCAGGCAGCTGTTTCAGTTTGATTCTTCTGCTTATAATTTCAGTTTTTTTCATTATAAGATTAAAACTTTATTTTGGGGTGTGGATTATTTTTTCAGCGGAATTGGCTGTCTTTATTTTATCCCTCCCTCTCTAGTGACTCTTGCGTGGAAGTTCCACATCTTGGGTATTTATTATCCCATACGTCACTAGCTCATGGACTCTTGCTAATTACATGAAAGAAAACATAATTTATGTAAGAACTTACCTGATAAATTCATTTCTTTCATATTACCAAGAGTCCATGAGGCCCACCCTTTTTTGTGGTGGTTATGATTTTTTTGTATAAAGCACAATTATTCCAATTCCTTATTTTTTATGCTTTCGCACTTTTTTCTTATCACCCCACTTCTTGGCTATTCGTTAAACTGATTTGTGGGTGTGGTGAGGGGTGTATTTATAGGCATTTTGAGGTTTGGGAAACTTTGCCCCTCCTGGTAGGAATGTATATCCCATACGTCACTAGCTCATGGACTCTTGCTAATATGAAAGAAATGAATTTATCAGGTAAGTTCTTACATAAATTATGTTTTTTAGTTTAAGAGTATGGAGTAATATGGATTTCGAAAACAGAGGGCTATACGTAACCACTGTAGGTAGTGCTATCAAAACTATAGGGTTGAAGATTACGAGGAAATACGGGTAGATCATCCCGGCCGCAGACGGCCCACCTCTTTCTATACATAATTCAAGCTCAACCCAAATATATATTGAACGGCGTTAGATTACTTCCTACGGGTTTAGGTATAAATATGTTGCACAGTGATATAACCGATTAAAAAAATCCAAATATATATAACAATCCTCAATGAAAAAAGCAAAAAGAGCTGTACAGTAATATTTATCATTATAGCTCTGGCTCAGGGGCACGGGCCCCAAAGCCCAGAGCAGACGGTAGCACCATTGCGTAACAGGAACTGTGCAACACATTATATAAATATGAAATATAAACGATTGCAAAATAATATTGCAAGGAAAAACCGGTGCTATATTGAATAAACCATCTCCATTTCTTTATTTAAAATCATTCAATCAACGGGTGTTTCTCCTGTATTAAAAATATAGCATACAGTTGGGGTGCCTGAAAACAAAAATAAATAGGTACAAGTTTAAAAAATCCCTCCTACATTTACATAGATATCTTAAACAACTTAACTCTAAATAACTCAACTGAGCACACATAGTCATGTAGCTGTATAGAGGGAAAAGTGAGTCCCAGAACAAAAAACCCATAATATTAAATGATAGTGTACAGCATATTACACAGTATCTCTGGACTCAGATCTTACTAGAAATAACCTGCATAAAAACAAGAATAAGTAGGTACACGGTACAAAAACCTCTAACAGTTGCATAGATATCTTAAACAAATTAACTCTAAATAACTTGACAGAACACACACATTTATGTTGCTATATAAAGGGGAAAATGAGTCTCAGGACTGAAAACCCTAAGATTAGATGATAGTGTCTAGCATATTGCGCAGTATCTCTGGGTACAGATCTTGCTAAAAATATCTTTATCCTGCTTCAAAGTAATTCAAGCGCACTACAAAGCCGATGATGAGGCCTCGGGACTGAAGGAAGTTCTCATCCCTAGGCGGACTCTGTACCCCAAGAGCGCTCTGGTAGATTAGGCTATAGGCAAGGGCTGTATGTAATCGCTCCCATATACCCATTCCGCTTCTCTGAGGTATATCTGCCAGTGACGGTGCCTTTAAAATGTTAAATAGAACCTCCCAATGCAAATCATATGGCTTATTCAAAGTTTTCAGTTCTTTGCTGTCATCTGGCATATTGATTCTCCAAACCTCTTTTGCGTTGCCTCGTGGTATATCAAGCACCGGCTCTATTAGTAGATCTTCTGTACCTTTACACTGTGCCATCCGAACGATCCGGCTCAAAACAAACTCTGCCATGTCTGTATACAAGTAATATTGGTTCTGTAGATATTGTGGCTAAAAGCTAGAAACGGAGGACTCCTCTATGACATCAGAGAGCAATGGCGGCTTTCGCGCCAATTACTCCCCATAATTACGGCAACAAATAGTCATGTCAGGCAGGGATTTCTAATGCTATTTTACCTCCGTAGCACCTCTTTGTCGGTCTCTCTGCTTCAAACCCGATAGGGAATTTTAAAAGTCTCCGGTGTTTTTCTCGTTAGTAACTCCGACCTCCACAAGCCTCAATATCCTCTTTGGGCAGAATAAACAGTGAATCTATATCTGATCTGATTATTTTAGGTCAGCCTGTATTCCACTCTAATAAAATGCCTGTTTGTTATTAAAAAAAAGACAAATTAACCACTTTTGGACGTTATATAAAAGAAAGCTAGCAGGAGCTCTGTCAAGCTGCGTCTTCTCTCCTCTCAGGCTAGCTCCGCCCCCCCTAGGGTTAATAGTTTTATTAGGTAGTTTGAGATGTTGGGGTTGGCGGATTTTAAGGGTAAATACTTTAGTTATTACTTGCGTTGTGGGTTTGATGGCGGATATAGTGGTTAATAATTTAGTTATTACTTGCGGTATGGGTTTGATGGCGGATATAGGGGTTAATAATTTAGTTATTACTTGCGGTATGGGTTTGATGGAGGATATAGGGGTTAATAATTTAGTTATTACTTGCGTTGTGGGTTTGATGGCGGATATAGGGGTTAATAATTTAGTTATTACTTGCGGTGTAGGTTTGATGGCGGATATAGGGGTTAATAATTTAGTTATTACTTGCGTTGTGGGTTTGATGGCGGATATAGTGGTTAATAATTAATTACTTACGTTGTGGGTTTGATGGCGGATATAGTGGTTAATAATTTAGTTATTACTTGTGTAGGTTTGATGGAGGATATAGGGGTTAATAATTTAGTTATTACTTGCGGTATGGGTTTGATGGAGGATATAGGGGTTAATAATTTAGTTATTACTTGCGGTATGGGTTTGATGGCGGATATAGGGGTAAATAATTTAGTTATTACTTGCGGTATGGGTTTGATGGCAGATATAGGGGTTAATAATTTAGTTATTACTTGCGGTGTAGGTTTGATGGCAGATTTAGGGGTTAATAATTTAGTTATTACTTGCGGTATGGGTTTGATGGCTGATATAGGGGTTAATAATTTAGTTATTACTTGCGTTGTGGGTTTGATGGAGGATATAGGGGTTAATAATTTAGTTATTACTTGCGTTGTGAGTTTGATGGCGGATATAGGGGTTAATAATTTAGTTATTACTTGCGTTGTGGGTTTGATGGAGGATATAGGGGTTAATAATTTAGTTATTACTTGCGGTATGGGTTTGATGGCGGATATAGGGGTTAATAATTTAGTTATTACTTGCGGTGTAGGTTTGATGGCAGATTTAGGGGTTAATACGAGGTAAAATTACGTGCGTCGTCGTATATGTAATCTCGCCCCAGATCAGAAAATGTGGCCTCTAATTATTGGAATACGTAGAACGGATAACAATCACCTCATTAAATACAGTAGAACTGCATAATAAAAAGACAATGCAATAGCACTTACTCAGAATTTTAAATAAACAGTAGATTTTTTTTTTTTCTGAAAATTTTCAAAATGTACTTGAATTTGACAGCCACATGAATCTGACAGCAATCAGCCAATCACTGACTCATATGTATACGGCGTTGATGCATCAGAAAGTGTGTGTATATAACTGTATCATGTGACAGCCATCAGCCAATCACAGACTCATATGCTTTACACTGTGATCTCTTGCACATGCTCAGTAGTAACTTGTGCCTCAGACAGTATGTATATAACTGTATCATGTGACAGCCATCAGCTAATCAAAGACTCATATACGTATACACTGTGATGTCTTGCACATGCTCAGTAGTAACAGGTGCATCAGACAGTGTGGATATAACTGTATCATGTGACAGCCATCAGCCAATCACAGGCTCATATACGTATACACTGTGATGTCTTGCACATGCTCAGTAGGAGGAGGTGCCGCAGACAGTGTGCATATAACTGTATCATGTGACAACCATCAGCCAATCACAGACTCGTATACGTATACAATGGGATGTCTTGCACATGCTCAGTAGGAGGTGGTGCCTCAGACAGTGTGCATATAACTGTATCATGTGACAACCATCAGCCAATCACAGATTTGTATACGTATACACTGTGATGTCTTGCACATGCTCAGTAGGAGGTGGTGCCTCAGACAGTGTGCGTATAACTGTATCATGTGACAACCATCAGCCAATCACAGACTTGTATACGTATACACTGTGATGTCTTGCACATGCTCAGTAGGAGGTGGTGCCTCAGAAAGTGTGCATATAAAAGACTACACATTTTGATAATGAAAGTATATTTGAAAGTTTTTTAAAATTGCTGCTCTATCTGAATTATTTAAGTTTAATTTTGTCCCTTTAAACTATTTGTTAAACCCTTTTGCAGGGGGCTAAACACACAATTATATGCTTAGCATTAGTTCAACAATAAAATGCTCAGAAGCAGAGCATTTTCTCTTTGTCTTTCCCCTTTAAAGGGACATAATACTCATATGCTAAATCACTTGAAACTGATGCAGTATAACTGTAAAAAGCTGACAGGAAGATATCACCTGAGCATCACTATGTAAAAAAGGAAGATATTTTTCCTCACAATCTCCGCAGCTCAGCAGAGTAAGGTCTGTGTAAGTTATACTCAGCTGCTGCCCAGTTGCAGGTAAGAATAAAAAAATATATGAAGAAATGAACAGCAGCCAATCAGCATCAACAGTGCTGAGTTCATGAACTCTTTTACTGTGATCTCATGAGATTTCATAGTAAACTTCCTTTTAACTGAATAGGGAAATAACATGAGAGTGCACGAGGCTCACTCCCTTAGCTGTCCCGGGACAGACATACTGATATGCTGCTTAGAAATCCTTTACAATGGGATGTGGCTACTGAGGAACTTTTGAGGTAAAATATCTTTCTTTTTTACATAGAGATGTTCAGGTGATATTTTCTAGTCAGCTTTTTACAGCTATGCTGCATCACTTTCAAGTGTTTCAACATTTAGGTATTATGGCTCTTTAAACACTTTTATTTAAATTCATATTATTCAGACAAAGCAACTGCCAGCGTGTTTAAATGTTGTGGTTTTCATACGGAGAACACAAACAAAAGTGTCCTTTTAATTCATATTATTCGATATGATCGGTATTGCCATTCATGTCTTGTGATAATAGTGAGTAAAATCCATTGCACGCTGCGGACCCTGTATCAGGATGTGTGTTTGAGACACGGACTGTAAAGAATAGATTTTCCTGTGAATGTTTCTGGAGTGGCATTTTATAAAATGTTTGTACCTTTTTTATTATTATTTGTTTCAACAAACAAAATAAAATCTTTTGTCTGTACTTAACACTCAGGCCTATAGCAGACAGCCCAAGGTATGGATTGCTGCCCAAAATGGTACCGACTGCTAATGTAGGAATGCTACCGAATCTTCAGCACCCACAAGCATGGTTTTTCAGGGGCGCAGGAGACAGGTACGTTATTTTATTGCTTAAGATGCAGGTGATAAACGTTTGACGGTGTTTTAGTATTTTTTATGGCTTTTAAATAGTTTATTTTCTAGAATTTCAGTAATTATGCCCTGATACATTAGTTTGTTTGTTTTTAGTTGTCAGACAGGTACTTCAGAGTTAAAGGAACTTTTATTATTTAATTGTTTGCAAAAAGAGTTTAAATGTATATATCAGCTGCTCATTGGCTTATAGGCGTAAGTCTCCCAGCTCTGCTAGAGGAGATTATTATGCGTCTATCCCTATAATATATAGATAGATGATAGATAGATAATCTACATGTATAACTTAAAGGGATACAAAACAGAGCTCCTTTAGTAGAAAAGATATGTTAAATCATAGTAAACATAAAATACAGTGTTAGAAACAGCAAAGAACTGACTTGTTTTCTTGCAAGTTCTCAGTGTAACCACTGCTTGCAGCTATATAAGAGATCTACCGTTACAGACCTCTGCTGAGCAAAGGCAATAGACTGATTGCAGGTAGCATATAAGTGTCTCCTAGCAACACTTCAAAGGAAAACCTGTTAACTTTGCCTTCCTGTAGAGACCACAGCCTCTTTGTAGGGCTGTGACAGGAAGTAATAGACACTGCAAAAATGAAATTAAATAAAAGTTAAATCCTTTTAAAATGATAAATAATACAAACTGCATTGATTTCTATTAAGTATAACCCACGTGTTAGAATAATGAAACAGACTGTTTAAAATCCCTTTTAATGTTTTGTAGGCAATGAAGTGCGCATTATTCCCAAAATAAAGCACAAAAACTGCTGACTTCTGCTGAATAGACATATAAACCCTCAGTGTTTGCACATGCTCAGTAGAGGGGGGAAAGACGGCATTTATTAATCTGTGTTTGCGCATGCTCAGTAGAGGGGGGAAAGACTGCATTTATTCATCTGTGTTTGCCCATGCTCAGTAGAGGGGGGAGAGGCGGCATTTATTAATCTGTGTTTATGCATGCTCAGTAGAGTGGGGAGAGACGGCATTTATTCATCTGTGTTTGCGCATGCTTAGTAGAGGGGGGAAAGACGGCATTTATTCATCTGTGTTTGCGCATGCTCAGTAGAGGGGGGAATGACGGCATTTATTCATCTGTGTTTGCGCATGCTCAGTAGAGGGGGGAAAGACGGCATTTATTCATCTGTGTTTGCCCATGCTCAGTAGAGGGGGGAGAGGCGGCATTTATTAATCTGTGTTTATGCATGCTCAGTAGAGGGGGGAGAGACGGCATTTATTCATCTGTGTTTGCGCCTGCTCAGTAGAGGGGGGAGAGACGGCATTTATTCATCTGTGTTTGCGCATGCTCAGTAGAGGGGGGAAAAACTGCATTTATTCATCTGTGTTTGCCCATGCTCAGTAGAGGGGGGAGAGGCGGCATTTATTAATCTGTGTTTATGCATGCTCAGTAGAGGGGGGAAAGACGGCATTTATTCATCTGTGTTTGCGCATGCTCAGTAGAGGGGGGAATGACGGCATTTATTCATCTGTGTTTGCGCATGCTCAGTAGAGGGGGGAAAGACGGCATTTATTAATCTGTGTTTATGCATGCTCAGAGTGGGGAAAGACGGCATTTATTCATCTGTGTTTGCGCATGCTCAGTAGAGGGGGGAATGACGGCATTTATTCATCTGTGTTTGCCCATGCTCAGTAGAGGGGGGAGAGGCGGCATTTATTAATCTGTGTTTATGCATGCTCAGAGTGGGGAGAGACGGCATTTATTCATCTGTGTTTATGCATGCTCAGAGTGGGGAGAGACGGCATTTATTCATCTGTGTTTGCGCATGCTCAGTAGAGGGGGGAAAGACGGCATTTATTCATCTGTGTTTGCGCATGCTCAGTAGAGGGGGAGAGACGGCATTTATTCATCTGTGTTTGCGCATGCTCAGTAGAGGGGGGAGAGACGGCATTTATTCATCTGTGTTTGCGCATGCTCAGTAGAGGGGGGAAAGACGGCATTTATTCATCTGTGTTTGCGCATGCTCAGTAGAGGGGGGAGAGACGGCATTTATTCATCTGTGTTTATGCATGCTCAGTAGAGGGGGGAGAGACGGCATTTATTCATCTGTGTTTATGCATGCTCAGTAGAGGGGGGAGAGACAGCATTTATTCATCTGTGTTTGCGCATGCTCAGTAGAGGGGGAAAAGACGGCATTTATTAATCTGTGTTTGCGCATACTCAGTAGAGGGGGGAGAGACGACATTTATTCATCTGTGTTTGCGCATGCTCAGTAGAGGGGGGAGACGACATTTATTCATCTGTGTTTGCGCATGCTCAGTAGAGGGGGGAAAGACAGCATTTATTAATCTGTGTTTGCTCATGCTCAGTAGAGGGGGGAGAGACAGCATTTATTCATCTGTGTTTGCGCATGCTCAGTAGAAGGGGAGAGATGGCATTTATTCATCTGTGTTTGCGCATTCTCAGTAGAGGGGGGAGAGGCGGCATTTATTCATCTATGTTTGCGCATGCTCAGTAGAGGGGGAGAGACGGCATTTATTCATCTGTGTTTGCTTATGCTCAGTAGAGGGGGGGAGAGACGGAATTTATTCATCTGTGTTTGCGCATGCTCAGTAGAGGGGGGAGAGACAGCATTTATTCATCTGTGTTTGAGTGGATTTTTAGCTACAGATCAACTAAACCTTAAATTGATATTACCTGAAAATGTAATGAAATGTTTAGATGATCTGGGAATAGGACCATTTTCTTATTAAACTTTTGCTCGCACAGACCCCCCAAATTTAGTAGTATTTTATATTTCAGACAGACACTCCGTTCCAATTTATTTCTTTTATGAAAGTTGCTTTGTTCTTTTGGTTTCCTTTGTTGAAAATCATACTTAGGTAGGCTCAGAAGCAGCAAAGCACTGCTGGGAGCTAGCTGATTGGTGGATACACACACATGCTTTTTGTCATTGACTCACCAGATGTGTTCAGCTAGCTCCCAGTAATGCATTGCTGCTCCTAATCTACTCTTTGACAATGGATACCAAGAGAATAAAGTAAGCTGGATAATAGAAGTAAATTGGAATGTTGGTTTAAACTGCATGCTCTATCTGTATCATTAAAGTTTAATTTAGACTTACTGTCCCTTTAAAGGGATAGAAAGATCAAAATTGAAATGTGCACAGGTGCATTTCAATTTAAAATAGAAGCATTTTTGCAATCTATTTCCATTAACAGAAATGCTTCTAGAAAAAGTTATACTGTTTGTCAGTGGCATATGCACATATGCTGTAAGGGCCCCGTGTACCAGTATTCAGACACATTACACACCACCACCAGCTCTTTGTGCTTCATTACTGGTGCTCTAGTCTTCACAGCATATGTGCGTATGCCACTGAAAAACTGTAGAAACATTTTTTTCAGAAGCAGTTTTGCAAATAGAATTATAATGTAAAAATGCTTCTATTCAATTTTGACCTTAATGTCCCTTTAAACAAAAGACGCTGTGAATGTTCTCAAACACGGTAACGAAAAAGACAAAATGCTTTTCACTAACGCATGTATCTTTGTTTTAAGTTGTTTCAGCAAACAAAAATGTAAAACCTCCCTCTCTACTGCTCTCGCAGGCCTATGACAGACATGTCAGGATATCAATTGTTACCCAGAACAGAGAATTCTGCTGATGTAGCAGCGCTGACAAATCCTCCACATTTCCAACCATGGTATAGCGGTGTCGCAGGGCAGAGGTGAGACTTGCAACTTTATTTGGTTGTTTAAAGTAGTGTTCAGTCTAAAGAAATCACCAAGCACACCAAATATTAGTGCGATTTTACTGAGCCATATTGTGATCTGGGGAACAGATCTCACTTAGTGTGTCACCCTGTCATATTGCTGACAAACAAGGTTATTTGACTAGTGAAAACAGGGTTTGTTTTCCTTGCCTTGGATGCTCCTAGATCTGACAAGAAGTATCAAATTAAGTGTTGTTATACCTGTAAAACCCAATATGTGATTTACTTGGTAAAATGTCCTTGTGGGCGGGGCTATGTCGGTGAGACGACAAGGTCTATTAAGGATAGGATATTTGAACATAAAAGCACTGTGAGGACTAATAATAAACTTGCCCCTGTTTCTTGCCATTTCTCTAAAATGGAACATGCTTTGAATCAGCTTAGGTTTCAAGTTATTGAGTATATCCATAGACCAAGAAGAGGTGGTGAAAAAGGCTGCTTGTTAAAACAAAGGGAGTGTTTTTGGATATATGAACTTGGTACTATGGAACCTGAGGGCATGAATAGAGATTGGGGTCTCTCTGTGTTCTTTTGACTAACTTAATCCTGTATTTACATTTCTTATTGAATTATGTATGCATTTTTCTATTAGGCTTTCTATATGACTGCTGCTCAGGTTAAAGGGATAGTATAGTAAACACCAAAAATGTTATTGTTTGAAAAGATAGATGATCCCTTTATTTACCATTCCTCAGTTTTGCATAATCAACACAGTTATAGAAATATGCTTTTTACCTCTATTTACCTTGTATCTAAGCTTCTGCAGACTGCCTCCTTATCTCAGATCTTTTGACAGACTTGCATTTCAGGCAATTAGCGCTGACTCTTAAATAACTTCACGTGCACGAGCACAGTGTTATCTATATGAAACACATTAACTAATGCCCTCTAGCTGTGAAAAACTGTCAAATGCATTTAGATGAGAGGCGGCCTTCAAGGGCTTAGAAATTAGCATATGAGCCTACCTAGGTTTAGCTTTTAACTAGAAATAACAATAGAACAAAGCAAATTTTATGATAAAAGTAAATTAGAAAGTTGTTTAAAACTGCATGCCCTATCTCAATCATGAAAGTTTAATTTGGACTTTACCATCCCTTTAAGGTTACATTGCATCTTGTATGATTATTTTTCCAAATGTTGGAGGTAAGAGTTAAATCTGTTAGTATATCTTTACTGCCCCCTGGTGGCGGTTGGGTATATAATGGTGCTTTGTACGCTCCACGGCACCCTCATCTACAGACCTCCCGGGAACCCGCCCCGCCTTCTGCAACTCCATCACCGACCTCATCACGCCCTCGCCTCCACGGACTACATCCTCCTGGGCAACCTCAACTTCCACCTCGACAACCTCAACGACCACCAACCTACAGGAAAACCTTGAAACTATTGGACTCAAGCAACTCATGAACTCCCCAACCCATGTAACCGGACACACCCTCTACCCGATTTTCTACGTTGGCAACCATATCTCAGTCAACCTCACCACTGGACTGACTACCACTGCATCCATTTCACCTTCAACAACCCCACCACACACCTACAACAGCACCCCCCGCGCAGAAACGGGAACTACATCACCGAACTCCAAATACACTCCGCTCTGAACAAGTCCCCTCCAACCACCTCCACAGACCCCAACTCCTCCGCCCACAACCTTCACCACTGGATCACAGACTGCGCCAACACCCTA
Organism: Bombina bombina; assembly: GCF_027579735.1. NCBI lineage: Eukaryota > Metazoa > Chordata > Amphibia > Anura > Bombinatoridae > Bombina > Bombina bombina. Next base: position 619,018,182 of record NC_069505.1, read on the forward strand.
GCCCCCCTCAAGACTACGCCCACCCGACAAACCACCCACCAGTCCAGCTGGTTCACCCCGGCCCTCCAGGACTCCAAATGTCACTGCAGACGACTGGAAAGAACCTGGAGATCCAGAAAGTACACTACAGACAAAGTAGCCTACAAACAAGCCATCACCACCACCTCATCAGAACCACCAAAAAGACAGCCATCCAAGACAGAATCAACACCAACGCCCACAACAGCAAGGAGCTATTCACAGTCTTCAAGGAATTCTCAAAACCCAACAACAACGACATCCCGCCCTCCTAAGAACTCTGCGACAAACTCGCCAAGTACTTCCACCGCAAGATTGTCTACATGTACGACAGCTTCACTCCACAGAACCACCCCAATACCGCCAACCCACCCAACTCCGACAACCCACCGCCATTCCCCTTCTGACCCTCTGGAACCCACTCACCACTGAGGACACTCTAAAAATTATGAGAGCTATCCTCTCCGGAGCACCCTCAGACCCATGCCCCCACCACATATTCAACAGCAGGCGACATCATCGCCCCAGAACTCTGCCGCACCATCAACTGCTCCCTCGAGACCGGCACCTTCCCGGAAGAATGGAAGCAAACGGAGCTGAAGCCCCTGCTGAAGAAACTCATAGCAAATCCCAAGGATCCGAAAAACTTCCGCCCCATCTCTCTGCTCCCTTTTCTGGCCAAAGTCATTGAAAAATCCATCAACGCGCAACTCATTGAACACATAGAGGCCAACCACACACTGGACCCCTCCCAATCTGGCTTCAGGAGCAACCACAGCACCGAGACCGCCCTTCTCTCCGCCACAGGCGACATCCGCACCCTAATCGACCAGGGAGAAACCGCTGCCCTCATCCTCCTAGATCTCTTAGCAGCATTCAACACGGTCTCCCACCACACCCTCCGCTCGAGACTACACGAAGCCGGCATCCACGACAAGGCCCTGGAATGGATCACCTCCTTCCTCACCAGCAGAACCCAGAAAGTCATACTCCCACATTTCACCTCCAAGCCCATAGAAATCATCAACTGCGGTGTACCACAAGGCTCCTCACTGAACCCCACACTATTCAACATCTACACTGACCCTCTCGCAGCCATCGCCAGACATCACTAGACATCACAACCTTAACATCGTCTCCTACGCCAAAGACACCCAGCTAATCATATCTCTCACCAGAGAACCAAAGTACTCCTCCTCGGACCCGACAAATCAACATGGGATAACTCTTGGTGCCCCACAGCCCTCGGACCCCCCCAACCCCTACCGACCATGCACAAAACCTAGGCTTCATCCTAGACTCATCACTATCCATGAACCGACAAGTCAACGCTGTCTCCTCTGCAGGCTTCCACATGCTCCTTCTACTGCGAAAGATCTTCAGATGGATCCTACCGGACACCAGAAAAACTGTGACCCACGCACTCGGCAGCAGCAGACTTGACTATGGAATCGCGCTCTGCGCCGGATCCACCATCAAGCTCCAAAAGATGCTCCAGCGCGTTCAGAACGCCTCTGCCAGACTTATCCTCAACATCCCCCGCCAATGCCCCATCACAAAGCACCTGCGAGACCTACACTGGCTCCCCATCAACAAAAGAATCGCCTTCAAGCTTCTCACCCACACGTTCAAGTCCCTCCACAACATTGGCCCCCGAATACCTCAACCACCGTATCACCTTCTACACCCCCACCAGGCAACTGCGATCAGCCGACCAAGCCCTTGCTCTCATCCCCCGCATAAGGAAAACCACTGCCAGAGGCAGGTCTTTTTCCTACCAGGCAGCCAAAACCTGGAACACCCTCCCTTTGCAACTGAGACAGGCTACCGATCTAACAAAGTTCAGAAAGGACCTCAAAACCTGGCTCTTCGACTGAACTCCATAGCTACTTGCACCTAATCAGTACCCATCAGCGCCTCGAGACGCTTACGGGTGATTAGCCACGCTTTATAAATACCCAATAGAATAGAATAGACAATAGAATGATTAAGGGAAGTAATTCCCGAAACGTAGCTGCTATTTTTTTGTGCTAATAAATCCTGTTTACCACATTCTGCTACCATCCTTTTGGAGTTTTTGACATTTAAGGTTATTGTCTTTTTGGAATATGGTGTAATGTTACTGAGCTATAGTGTGATCTGGGGAACAGACCTCACATAGTGTGTCACACTGTCACATAGTGTAATGTTACTGAGTTATAGTGTGATCTGGGGAACAGACCTTACATAGCGTGTCACATAGTGTTATGTTACTGAGCTATAGTGTGATCTGGGGAACAGACCTCACATAGCGTGTCACACTGTCACATAGTGTAATGTTACTGAGCTATAGTGTGATCTGGGGAACAGACCTCACATAGTGTGTCACACTGTCACATAGTGTAATGTTACTGAGTTATAGTGTGATCTGGGGAACAGACCTTACATAGCGTGTCACATAGTGTTATGTTACTGAGCTATAGTGTGATCTGGGGAACAGACCTCACATAGCGTGTCACACTGTCACGTGATGTAATTTTACTGAGCCATAGTGTGATCTGGGAAACAGACCTCACATAGTGTGTCACACTGTCACATAGTGTAATGTTACTGAGATATAGTGTGATCTGGGGAACAGACCTCACATAGTATGTCACACTGTCACATAGTGTAATGTTACTGAGATATAGTGTGATCTGGGGAACAGACCTCACATAGTGTGTCACAGTGTAATGTTACTGAGCTATAGTGTGATCTGGGAAACAGACCTCACATAGTTTGTCACACTGTCACATAGTGTAATGTTACTGAGCTATAGTGTGATCTGGGGAACAGACCTCACATAGTGTGTCACACTTTCATATAGTGTAATGTTACTGAGCCATAGTGTGATGTGGGGAACAGACCTCACCTCGTGTGTCACGCTGTCACATAGTGTTATGTTACTGAGCTATAGTGTGATCTGGGGAACATTATTCTGCGACCTCTTGCTTACACTAAGTAATTCTGTATATTGGCGGTGACACTAAGTAATTCTGTATGTTGGCGGTGACACTTTATTTCTGGATACACTTTTTCTCCTTGTAAGCTTTGGAAGACATTAGGATTGCAGTTTGTGCGCCAACTGATTCATGAGGCCTCAACAACTAATCTTACTATCAGGGAATTAAAAAGACATTTTTGTATTCGTAATAAACATTATTACAACATCTGACTAATATGCCCAGTCCCTTCTGGGAGACAGACATCTATGGTAGATAAATTTGTACATTGATCACACCATTATGATTCTCTTTACATTATATGACGTCTAGCTAGGAAAGGTCATTTGGCAGCAGTGTCACAAAAAGCATGAAACATGTTGCCAAAGCAGTATTGGCTGCAGGTAAAAGATTGTTGCTTAACCCTTACCTCACGGGTCTTATTAGTCTACATCAGAACAAAGCTCTGATGTAAACAAATAAGTAAAAATTTAAATTGCGCAATCGTTCATGCGATCGCATGATTTCAATGATGGAATCGGGGGGTGCCTACGACGCTAGGCATGCCCTCCAGCCTGTGATTCCAGTTAGGAAGCCGTTATGGCTTCAATAATAGGATGTTCCATGCGATCCTAACTGCGATAAAGCCTAGCGCAGTAAAGATGGCATGAAAAGTTCTAACGGCGGAAATGGGTTAAGATTGTTTGTTTTGCAAATATTGTCCTACAGTGGAATCATGGCCCAGAAATGTATTGTGCTAAATGCCCAGCATATCATTCAGATTTCATGCATCTCTTATGGGACATGGTCAAAGTTACAAGTTTTGTTTGGAATAGAGTCCAGTTCTGTCTTTCTAAGACTGTGAGGAAATCATTAATATATTATTACAACAGGTAGTGTTTTTAACATTTTTGATGCACCTTTTGGAAATAAATAGTTTTGTAATTTTAGCTGCTAGGAGGTTCATTCTAAGTTTCTGGATCTATAAACAAGTCCCAACTGATAATCAAAAATCTTTATTCACATTTAGGTTATTATTGAACAGTTTGATACAAAATGTGTGAAATACTAAACGCGCAGCCATTAATAAAGCATTACAATTAAATCAACTAATTATATCACATCTAAGAAACTCAGATGTTAAAAATGCAAATTGATTTAGAGGCGCAAGAATACTTGTCAAAGGTGATATTTTGAAGGGTGTTCATTTTTGCAAGATTATTGCAAAATTAAAATGATCATTTTATTTGTACCTAATTATACATAGTAACATAGTAGATGATGTTGATAAAAGACCAAAGTCCATCAAGTTCAACCTATACAAATCTAAACTATATACAAAAAGCTCCAGTTAAGCTTAAATAATCCCACTAAAAGGTGACTCATTTAATACTATCAATCGTATCCATGAATTTTGTTTATAGACAGAAATGTATCCAAATATTTTTTAAATGTATCTAGGGTAGGGTTGCACCGATACCGATACTAGTATCGGTATCGGTACCGATACCAAGTATTTGCATGAGTACTTGTACTCGTGCAAATGCACCGATACTTAAACCGATACCTCCACTTCCTACCCATATGCTATCTTGTGGCATTTTTTTCAAACTGCATGTTCCCATTTCATTTTAAACTAGAGTGGAGACTAAACTAAAAAGAAAATGTTTACTACTGTTCTGCCAATACAAATTGCTGTTATTTGTATTATTGTAGGAGAGATCACTGTACCTCGTTCAGACAAACCCCTGAAGAACTGGGCAGTTAATAAACAGATTTCCAGCTCTGGCTAAAATGGCCCAAAAATATCTTTCTGCCCCATGCAATAGTGTGGAAAGTGAAAGACTGTTTAACTTAGAGTCGAACCTCCATACAAATGTCAGATTGATGTTATATAACAGCCCTACAACCCAATTGCATCACCCCTTTAAATTTAATATTTTATTGTAATATTTTTTATTTATAAACCTGTTCAGTGAACTTTGTGACAAAGAAAACTGTTTTATTATTTCATAATGTCTTTTGAATTACAGTCCTTTATAATTATAAAGAAGGAATCTTAAATAATTATTATTACTGTATTGTGCTTGGTAAAATGTCACATGACATTAAAAAAAAAAGTATCAGTAATTGGTATCGGCGAGTATTTGAAAACAAGTATCGGTACTTGTACTCGGCCATAAAAAAATGGTATCGGTGCAACCCTAATCTAGGGTATTGGCATTCACTACCTCCTTTGGTAATGAGTTCCACAATTTTATTGCTCTTACAGTGAAAAAACGTTTCCGTTGCAGGAGAATAAATCTCCTTTCCTCCAACCTTAAATTGTGACCTTTTGTCACAAACAATTTTCTTGGAATAAACAGAGCTTCTGCCATCTCTGTATATGGGCCCTCAATATATTTATATAAAGTAATCATGTCACCTCTCAAGCGCCTTTTTTCTAAAGAAAACAAACACAGTTTGGCTAGCCTCTCCTCATAGCTAAAATTCTCCAATCCCCTTATTAGCTTTGTGGCCCTTCTCTGAACTTGTTCTAGTTCTGCAATATCTTTTTTTGCGATCGGTCCCCAGAACTGCACTCCATACTCAAGGTGAGGTCTTACCAGGGCTTTATATAGTGACAGAATTATGCTTTCCTCCCTTGAGTCAATGCCTCTTTTAATACATGTTAGTATCTTATTAGCCTTTGAAGCTGCTGCCCTGCATTGTGCACCCATCTTTTTTGTTATCTATTACTACTCCCAAATCCCTTTCCTCCTGTGTTTGGTTAAGTCTTGTCCCATTTAAATAATACGTTGCCTGCTTATTTTTACTTCCAAAATGTTAGAACCTTGCATTTTCCCGTATTAAATCTCATTTTCCATTTACCTGCCCATACTTCTAATTTTTGCAGGTCCCTTTGTAACGAAAGTTCATCTTGCGCTGACCTAATTACCTTACTTAACTTAGTATCATCTGCAAAAATAGAGATGTCGCTATTTAATCCTTGCTCCAAGTCATTTATAAAAATATTAAAAAGAATAGGGCCCAGCACTGATCCCTGGGGTACTCCACTGATTACCTTTGTCCAATCTGAGTATGATCCATTCACTACTACTCGTTGCTCCCTATCTTTTATCCAGTTATTTATCCATAAACTAACATTTCAGCTATTCCCAGTCCCTTAATTTTGTGTATTAATCTCTCATGTGGCACTGTATCAAACACCTTTGCAAAATCTAAGTATATCACATCAACTGATTCCCTTTTATCTATATTTTTACTTACTTCCTCATAGAATCTAATTCGATTAGTTTGACATGATATATTTCTCCTAAAACCATGCTGATTAGAACTCATAATCTTGTTTACACAAATATGCTCATCAATATAACCCCTTATAATCCCTTCAAATATCTTCCCCACTATTGATGTCAGACTAACTGGTCTATAGCTTCCTGGATCATCCCTACTTCCCTTTTTGAAGAGTGGCACCACATCAGCTTTACTCCAATCCTGGGGTACCATGCCTGAGGATAATGAGTCTTGAAAAATTAAGAGTAGAGGTTTGTCTAACAGTGCTAAGTTCCCTTAACACCCTTAGGTATATTCCATCTGGGTCTGGAGTTTTATTTACCTTAATATTATCCATTTTGTTCCTGATATCCTCTATACATAACCCAGTTAATGGTATGGACTGGCATGTTCTATTTTGTTCTAAAGTATCATCCAATGGTTCCTCTCTTGTGTATACTGAAGAAAAAAACTTTAGTATTTCAGCCTTCTCCCTGTCACTGTTGATCATGCTACCCTCCCCGCACTTTAATGTACCTATATTGTCTTTCTTAGATTTTTTGCTATTTATGTACTTAAAGAACCTTTTAGGGTTAGATTTAGAATCCTTTGCGATTAATTTTTCATTTTCAATTTTTACTAATTTGATTGCTTTTTTGCATGCTTTGTTACATTCCATATAAATATGAAATTTTGAGTCTGTACTATATTCTTTGAATATTTTAAATGCCCTACGTTTTTTCCTAAATTCTCCTAACACATTTATATTCAGCCACATTGGCTTGGATTTTTTATTTTTATAACCATATGGTATTTGTTATGATCACTGTTACCCAAATGTTCTTTGACTTCTATGTTTGATATTATATCTGTATTATTTGATAGCACTAAATCCAATATAGCGTTACTCCTAGTTGGCTCCTCTATTAATTGTGACAAGTTCATGATGTACAGACCCTATATTGTACACCATGAAATCTTGTTATACATAGCACTTCTTAACCATTATAAGTAAGTTATAAACAAAATAATTTTAGGAGCATTGCACAGTATATTTTTATCATGGGTGATATTCTTTTATGTTATCAATGTCTTGTAATGAGATTATCAATTTATACAAAGAAAGATAAAGGTAATTTCATTTTTATTTTTTTGAGATTCTTAAATATTTTGTGTGAATATACTCGGACCAAAATGTATTAGATGTTATGAAATTGTTATAACACATTATCAACCACATTAAATGAATAATTTAAAACCTTTAACGAAAAAATAGAGCATAGGGAATCCTCTTAAGAGAGGCTAAATATTAGTAAATTCTTTTTTTAACATTGTTGTTTTTACCATTTACCCAAATTTCCAACTGTTCCTTTTCCTGAAGATGATAGTCTTTGTTTCTCAATTAAAAACCAATCTGTGTAACCATTGTTGATATAAGATATTATTATAGGGAGAAACTTTGAGCAGATCTTTAAAGGGGACTAGATTTTGTAGGGCCAGAAAGTGCTTGAAGAAGAAGGAAGACGGACAGAAAGAACAAATCAAAATGTGGGATAGGTGGTGGTAGGGCAGCCCATTCCTTAAACGTTATCAAAACCTTGAATCCATTTTCTAATTTGCTTTCTATGCGTCCTGGTAAATAATATTTCTTTCTAATGAGTCCACGGATCATCAATAATTACTGTTGGGAATATCCCTCCTGGCCAGCAGGAGGAGACAAAGAGCACCACAGCAAAGCTGTTAAGTTTCCCTTCCCACAAACCCCAGTCATTCTCTTTGCCTGTGTTGCAAGGAGGTGGTGAAGTTTCTTTTTAATGACACGATGAGTCCACGGATCATCTTAATTACTAATGGGGTATTCTCCTCCTGGTCAGCAGGAGGAGGCAAAGAGCACCACAGCAAAGCTGTTAAATAACTCCTCCCTTCCCTCCCACTCCAGTCATTCTCTTTGCCTACGTTAGTGATAGGAAGAGGTAAAGTGAGGTGTTAGAATAGATTCTTCAATCAAGACTTTATTTTTAATTTAGTGCAGGATTGTGCTGCTTTGTTCTAGGGTGTAGCCGTAGTCCATATCAGTGTCTTCAGTAGAGCTTTAGTGGCTTTAGAGCAATGGGAACTTGTGGGACATAATTCTCACTGCGCCTCCCATATATTGATGCTGCCCTTACCCTGAAAACCTGAAGCATTTTATTCAGGACTTTTGTTTATTCACAGGCCCATGGAAGGGAGAGGACCTCTTAAACCTGGGAACTGCCTTGCTGCCAGGCAGACGATGAGGTAAGTGCTGACTTTTTGTCTGGGAGTAGGACTTAGAAAAAGTTTGTGGCACTTTATTATTTTTACTTAGACCTCATGGAACTTTGGGCTCTTGTTTAAGGGTTTCTCCGATTCTCTTTATGTTTTAAGAAAGAGAAGGGGACTCTGTAAGGCAACCAGGATGCAGGCACTGGGGTTGATTGCAACATGACTCATCTCCCGGCGGTTTCATATCTAATAATAGCCAACCGGGAGATTACATGCTGAGGCAGAGCAATGTGTGGTTTCTCTGTTTTGTGTCACAATCGGACTAACAGCTGGTTAAACTGAAGCTGTTCAGGAGTTCATATATTTAAATTCCGATGAGCTGTTTAGCAAGGTCAGTGTGAGTTTTTTTTTCTGTTTAGCTGTCGTTGCTCCCGGTGGCTATACTTTAAATAATGGCGACGGGAGATGGCTGTGGAATGTCCACGAAGAGCGGAGCTTGTCAATGGTGCCAATGTAGTTGTGCACCTCCTTTTTCCTAGCGCTTCATGTTATCAGAAGGAGCGGAGGAAGTTAAAACTTGGAATTTGCCCTTTTCAGACAGCACCTTCTTCCTCATCCGTTTACGGAAGGAATGGAGGAGTTTATGTCTGAGTGCTTGCGCTTAAGAACAGCGCTACAGTTGAATCTGGATTACGTAGAGAGACTGTCTCCTCAGCTGCGTCAAGCTGAGCGGTAGAGGGGTTTCTTCTGTTAAGTGTGATCAGTCCACGGGTCATCATTACTTCTGGGATATTACTCCTCCCCAACAGGAAGTGCAAGAGGATTCACCCAGCAGAGCTGCATATAGCTCCTCCCCTCTACGTCACTCCCAGTCATTCTCTTGCACCCAACGACTAGATAGGATGTGTGAGAGGACTTAGAGTCCTTAAACTATCTAATTCATTCATTTCGGAGGCCGTAGTACATCTTACTAAACTTACGGCGAAGAATTCAGGATTCGCCATTCAGGCACGCAGGGCGCTGTGGCTAAAATCCTGGTCAGCTGATGTTACTTCTAAGTCTAAATTGCTTAATATACCTTTCAAAGGGCAGACCTTATTCGGGCCCGGGTTGAAAGAGATTATCGCTGACATTACAGGAGGTAAAGGCCATGCCCTGCCTCAGGACAAAGCCAAAGCCAAGACTAGACAGTCTAATTTTCGTTCCTTTCGTAATTTCAAAGCAGGAGCAGCATCATCTTCCTCTGCACCAAAACAGGAAGGAGCTGTTGCTCGCTACAGACAAGGCTGGAAACCTAACCAGTCCTGGAACAAGGGCAAGCAGACTAGGAAACCTGCTGCTGCCCCTAAAACAGCATGAATTGAGGGCCCCCGATCCGGGATCGGATCTAGTGGGGGGCAGACTTTCTCTCTTCGCCCAGGCTTGGGCAAGAGATGTTCAGGATCCCTGGGCGCTAGAGATAATATCTCAGGGATACCTTCTGGACTTCAAATACTCTCCTCCAAGAGAGAGATTTCATCTGTCAAGATTGTCAACAATCCAGACAAAGAAAGAGGCGTTTCTACGCTGCGTACAAGAGCTCTTGTTAATGGGAGTAATCCATCCAGTTCCACGATCGGAACAGGGACAGGGGTTTTACTCAAATCTGTTTGTGGTTCCCAAAAAAGAGGGAACTTTCAGACCAATCCTGGACTTAAAGATCCTAAACAAATTCCTAAGAGTTCCATCGTTCAAGATGGAGACTATTCGGACAATTTTACCTATGATCCAAGAGGGTCAATACATGACCACTGTAGATTTAAAAGATGCTTACCTTCACATACCGATTCACAAAGATCATTATCGGTACCTAAGGTTTGCCTTCCTAGACAGGCATTACCAGTTTGTGGCTCTTCCATTCGGATTGGCTACAGCTCCAAGAATCTTCACAAAGGTTCTGGGTGCTCTTCTGGCGGTACTAAGACCGCGGGGAATCTCGGTAGCTCCATACCTAGACGACATTCTGATACAAGCTTCAAGCTTTCAAACTGCCAAGTCTCATACAGAGTTAGTGCTGGCATTTCTAAGGTCACATGGATGGAAGGTGAACGAAAAGAAAAGTTCACTCGTTCCACTCACAAGAGTTCCCTTCCTGGGGACTCTTATAGATTCTGTAGAAATGAAGATTTACCTGACAGAGGACAGGCTAACAAGACTTCAAAGTGCTTGCCGCACCCTTCATTCCATTCAACACCCGTCAGTGGCTCAATGCATGGAGGTAATCGGCTTAATGGTAGCGGCAATGGACATAGTACCCTTTGCACGCTTACACCTCAGACCACTGCAACTGTGCATGCTAAGTCAGTGGAATGGGGATTACTCAGACTTATCCCCTTCTCTGAATCTGGATCAAGAGACCAGAAATTCTCTTCTATGGTGGCTTTCTCGGCCACATCTGTCCAGGGGGATGCCATTCAGCAGACCAGACTGGACAATTGTAACAACAGACGCCAGCCTTCTAGGTTGGGGTGCCGTCTGGAATTCTCTGAAGGCTCAGGGACAATGGAGTCAGGAGGAGAGTCTCCTGCCAATAAACATTCTGGAATTGAGAGCAGTTCTCAATGCCCTCCTGGCTTGGCCCCAGTTGACAACTCGGGGGTTCATCAGGTTTCAGTCGGACAACATCACGACTGTAGCTTACATCAACCATCAGGGAGGGACAAGAAGCTCCCTAGCTATGATGGAAGTATCAAAGATAATTTGCTGGGCAGAGTCTCACTCTTGCCACCTGTCGGCAATCCACATCCCGGGAGTGGAGAACTGGGAGGCGGATTTCTTAAGTCGTCAGACTTTTCATCCGGGGGAGTGGGAACTTCATCCGGAGGTCTTTGCCCAAATACTTCGACGTTGGGGCAAACCAGAGATAGATCTCATGGCGTCTCGACAGAACGCCAAGCTTCCTCGTTACGGGTCCAGATCCAGGGATCCAGGAGCAGTCCTGATAGATGCTCTGACAGCACCTTGGGACTTCAGGATGGCTTACGTGTTTCCACCCTTCCCGTTGCTTCCTCGATTGATTGCCAGAATCAAACAAGAGAGAGCATCAGTGATTCTAATAGCACCTGCGTGGCCACGCAGGACTTGGTATGCAGACCTGGTGGACATGTCATCCTGTCCACCTTGGTCTCTACCTCTGAAACAGAACCTTCTGATACAGGGTCCCTTCAAACATCAAAATCTAACTTCTCTGAAGCTGACTGCTTGGAAATTGAACGCTTGATTTTATCAAGACGTGGATTTTCTGAGTCAGTTATTGATACCTTAATACAGGCTAGGAAACCTGTTACCAGAAAGATTTACCATAAGATATGGCGTAAATACCTATATTGGTGTGAATCCAAAGGTTACTCTTGGAGTAAGGTTAGGATTCCTAGGATATTGTCTTTTCTACAAGAAGGTTTAGAAAAGGGTTTATCTGCTAGTTCATTAAAGGGACAGATCTCAGCTCTGTCCATTCTGTTACACAAACGTCTGTCAGAAGTTCCTGACGTCCAGGCTTTGGCCAGAATTAAGCCTGTGTTTAAAACTGTTGCTCCACCATGGAGTTTAAACCTTGTTCTTAATGTTTTACAGGGCGTTCCGTTTGAACCCCTTCATTCCATTGATATAAAGTTGTTATCTTGGAAAGTTCTATTTTTAATGGCTATTTCCTCGGCTCGAAGAGTCTCTGAATTATCAGCCTTACATTGTGATTCTCCTTATTTGATTTTTCATTCGGATAAGGTAGTCCTGCGTACTAAACCTGGGTTCTTACCTAAGGTAGTTACTAACAGGAATATCAATCAAGAGATTGTTGTTCCTTCTTTATGCCCAAATCCTTCTTCAAAGAAGGAACGTCTACTGCACAACCTGGATGTAGTCCGTGCTCTAAAATTTTACTTACAGGCAACTAAGGAATTTCGACAAACGTCTTCTCTGTTTGTCATTTACTCTGGGCAGAGGAGAGGTCAAAAAGCTTCCGCTACCTCTCTTTCTTTTTGGCTTCGTAGCATAATTCGTTTAGCTTATGAGACTGCTGGACAGCAGCCTCCTGAAAGAATTACAGCTCATTCTACTAGAGCTGTGGCTTCCACTTGGGCCTTCAAGAATGAGGCCTCTGTTGAACAGATTTGCAAGGCTGCAACTTGGTCTTCGCTTCATACTTTTTCCAAATTTTACAAATTTGACACTTTTGCTTCATCGGAGGCTATTTTTGGGAGAAAGGTTCTTCAGGCAGTGGTTCCTTCTGTATAAAGAGCCTGCCTATCCCTCCCGTCATCCGTGTACTTTTGCTTTGGTATTGGTATCCCAGAAGTAATGATGACCCGTGGACTGATCACACTTAACAGAAGAAAACATAATTTATGCTTACCTGATAAATTCCTTTCTTCTGTAGTGTGATCAGTCCACGGCCCGCCCGGTTTTTAAGGCAGGTAAATATTTTTTAATTTATACTCCAGTCACCACTTCACCCTTGGCTTTTCCTTTCTCGTTGGTCCTTGGTCGAATGACTGGGAGTGACGTAGAGGGGAGGAGCTATATGCAGCTCTGCTGGGTGAATCCTCTTGCACTTCCTGTTGGGGAGGAGTAATATCCCAGAAGTAATGATGACCCGTGGACTGATCACACTACAGAAGAAAGGAATTTATCAGGTAAGCATAAATTATGTTTTTTCTCCTGTTAAGTGTAGTCAGTCCACGGGTCATCATTACTTATGGGATATTAACTCCTCCCCAACAGGAAGTGCAAGAGGATCACCCAAGCAGAGCTGCTATATAGCTCCTCCCCTCTACGTCACACCCAGTCATTCTCTTGCACCCAACTAATAGATAGGATGTGTGAGAGGACTGTGGTGATTAAACTTAGTTTTTTATATCTTCAATCAAAAGTTTATTTTAAACGACACCGGAGTGTGTTGTTTCCTTCTCAGGCAGAATTTGAAGAAGAATCTACCTGAGTTTTTTGTATATCATCTTAGCAGACGTAACTAAGATCCGTTTGCTGTTCTCGGCCATTCTGAGGAGTAAGGTAACTTCAGATCAGGGGACAGCGGGCAGGTTCACCTGCAAAGAGGTATGTTGCAGTATATTATTTCTAAGGAATGGAATTGACTTTGAAAATACTGCTAATACCGATATAATGTAAGTACAGCCTTAAATGCAGTAGTAGCAACTGGTATCAGGCTGACATGTATATATGTTAACACTTAAGTATTTCTGGGGAATGGCACTTCACTGGGAAAATACTGTATGCATATAACTTTTAGCCTAACTTGCAGTGGGAGCGACTAGCAGCAGGCTTTTTAATGACATTTCATATATTAGATTTTAAACGTTCACTGGCATGTTAAATCGTTTAATTATCTGAGGTACTTGGTGAAAATTGTTTTGGGCTTTATTTTCCACATGGCTGTCGTTGTTTTAAATTAAAATAGTTTACTGAGCTTCCCTCACTGTTGTAGTGTGAGTGGGAGGGGCCTATTTTGGCGCTTTTACTACGCATCAGAAATTCAGTCACAGTCTGTCTTTTTCTCCCTGCATGATCCAGGACGTCTCCACAGAGCTCAGGGGTCTTCAAAACTAGTTTTGAGGGAGGTAATCACTCACAGCAGACCTGTGAGACTGTGCTTGACTGTGATAAAAACGCTTATATTATCAATTGTTATACGTTTTTTTTCTGATATTAAGGGTTAATCATCCATTGCTAATGTGTACAATCCTTTGCTAAATTTGGTTTATATAACTAATCCGGTTCATTGTTATTCAACTGTGACAGTTTTTGTGTGCTTCTTAAAGGCACAGTAACGTTTTTACATATTGCTTGTAAATTTAGTTGAAAAGTATTTCCAAGCTTGCTAGTCTAATTGCTAGTTTGTTTAAACATGTCTGACACAGAGGAAACTCTTTGTGCAATATGTTCAAAAGCCAAGGTGGAGCCCAATAGAAATTTATGTACTAATTGCATTGATGCTACTTTAAATAAAAGTCAATCTGTACATGTTAAGCAATATTCACCAGACAACGAGGGGGAAGTTATGCCGACTAACTTGCCTCACATGTCAGTACCTGCATCTCCCGCTCAGGAGGTGCGTGATATTGTAACGCCAAGTACATCAGGGCGGCCATTACAAATCACTTTACAAGACATGACTAATGTTATGACTGAAGTTTTGTCTAAATTGCCAGAACTTAGAGGTAAACGAGATCACTCTGGGATGAGAACAGAGTATACTGATAATGCTAGGGCCATGTCTGATACTGCGTCACAATATGCAGAGCATGAGGACGGAGAGCTTCATTCTGCGGGTGACGGATCTGATCCAAATAAATTGGATCCAGACATTTCAAATTTTAAGTTTAAGCTGGAAAACCTCCGTGTATTGCTAGGGGAGGTGTTAGCGGCTCTGAATGATTGTAACACAGTTGCAATCCCAGAGAAAATGTGTAGGTTGGATAAATATTTTGCGGTACCGACGAGTACTGACGTTTTTCCTATACCTAAGAGACTTACTGAAATTATTACTAAGGAGTGGGACAGACCCGGTGTGCCTTTCTCACCCCCTCCTATATTCAGAAAAATGTTTCCAATAGACGCCACCACACGGGACTTATGGCAAACGGTCCCTAAGGTGGAGGGAGCAGTTTCTACTTTAGCTAAGCGTACCACTATCCCGGTGGAGGATAGCTGTGCTTTTTCAGATCCAATGGATAAAAAGTTAGAGGGTTACCTTAAGAAAATGTTTGTTCAACAAGGTTTTATATTACAACCCCTTGCATGCATTGCGCCTGTCACGGCTGCGGCAGCATTTTGGTTTGAGTCTCTGGAAGACACCCTTGACTCAGCGACATTAGATGAGATTTCACTTAAGCTTAAAACCCTTAAGCTAGCTAATTCATTTATTTCTGATGCCGTAGTACATTTAACTAAACTTACGGCTAAGAATTCCGGATTCGCCATTCAGGCACGCAGAGCGATGTGGCTAAAATCCTGGTCAGCTGATGTAACTTCTAAATCGAAACTACTTAACATACCTTTCAAGGGGCAGACTTTATTCGGGCCCGGTTTGAAAGAAATTATCGCTGATATTACGGGAGGTAAAGGCCATGCCCTGCCTCAAGACAGAGCCAAACCCAGGGCTAGACAGTCTAATTTTCGTGCCTTTCGTAATTTCAAGGCAGGAGCAGCTTCAACTTCCTCTGCTCCAAAACAGGAAGGAGCTGTTGCTCGCTACAGACAAGGCTGGAAACCTAACCAGGCCTGGAACAAGGGCAAGCAGGCCAGAAAGCCTGCTGCTGCCCCTAAGACAGCATGAAGTGAGGGCCCCCGATCCGGTAACGGATCTAGTGGGGGGCAGACTCTCTCTCTTCGCCCATGCTTGGGCAAGAGATGTCCAGGATCCCTGGGCGTTGGAGATCATATCTCAGGGATATCTTCTGGACTTCAAAGCTTCTCCTCCACAAGGGAGATTTCACCTTTCAAGGTTGTCAACAAACCAGATAAAGAAAGAGGCGTTTCTACGCTGTATACAAGACCTTTTACTAATGGGAGTGATCCATCCAGTTCCGCGGTCGGAACACGGACAAGGGTTTTACTCAAACCTGTTTGTGGTCCCCAAAAAAGAGGGAACCTTCAGACCAATATTGGATTTAAAGATCCTAAACAAATTCCTAAGAGTTCCATCATTCAAGATGGAAACTATTCGGACAATCTTACCCATGATCCAAAGAGGTCAGTACATGACCACAGTGGATTTAAAGGATGCTTACCTTCACATACCGATTCACAGAGAACATTACCGGTATCTAAAGTTTGCCTTCCTAGACAAACATTACCAGTTTGTAGCTCTTCCCTTCGGGTTGGCTACGGCTCCAAGAATCTTTACAAAGGTTCTGGGCTCTCTTCTGGCGGTACTAAGACCGCAAGGAATTTCGGTAGCTCCGTACCTAGACGACATTCTGATACAAGCGTCAAGCTTTCAAACTGCCAAGTCTCATACAGAGTTAGTACTGGCATTTCTGAGATCACATGGGTGGAAAGTAAACGAGGAGAAGAGTTCTCTCTTACCACTCACAAGAGTTCCCTTCTTGGGGACTCTTATAGATTCTGTAGAAATGAAAATTTACCTGACAGAGGACAGGTTAACAAAGCTTCTAAATGCTTGCCGTGCCCTTCATTCCATTCAACACCCGTCAGTGGCTCAATGCATGGAGGTAATCGGCTTAATGGTAGCGGCAATGGACATAGTTCCTTTTGCACGCCTGCACCTCAGACCGCTGCAATTGTGCATGCTAAGTCAGTGGAATGGGGATTACTCAGATTTGTCCCCTACGCTGGATCAGGAGACCAGAGATTCTCTTCTATGGTGGCTTTCTCGGCCACATCTGTCCAGGGGGATGCCCTTCAGCAGGCCAGACTGGACAATTGTAACTACAGACGCCAGCCTTCTAGGTTGGGGCGCTGTCTGGAATTCCCTGAAGGCTCAGGGATCATGGACTCAAGAGGAGAGTCTCCTTCCAATAAACATTCTGGAATTGAGAGCAGTTCTCAATGCCCTACTGGCTTGGCCTCAGTTAGCAACTCTGAGGTTTATCAGGTTTCAGTCGGACAACATCACGACTGTGGCTTACATCAACCATCAGGGAGGGACAAGAAGTTCCCTAGCGATGATGGAAGTATCAAAGATAATTCGCTGGGCAGAGTCTCACTCTTGCCACCTGTCATTGATCCACATCCCAGGAGTGGACAACTGGGAGGCGGATTTCCTAAGTCGCCAGACTTTTCATCCGGGGGAGTGGGAACTTCATCCGGAGGTCTTTGCCCAAATACTTCGACGTTGGGGCAAACCAGATATGGATCTCATGGCGTCTCGCCGGAACGCCAAGCTTCCTCGTTACGGGTCCAGGTCCAGGGACCCGGGAGCGGTCCTGATAGATGCCTTGACAGCACCTTGGACCTTCAAGATGGCTTAGGTGTTTCCACCCTTCCCGATGCTTCCTCGTTTGATTGCAAGGATCAAACAGGAGAAAGCATCAGTGATTCTAATAGCGCCTGCGTGGCCACGCAGGACCTGGTATGCAGATCTAGTGGACATGTCATCCTGTCCACCTTGGTCTCTGCCTCTGAGACAGGACCTTCTAATTCAGGGTCCTTTCAAACATCAAAACCTAATTTCTCTGAAGCTGACTGCATGGAAATTGAACGCTTAATTTTATCAAAGCGTGGATTTTCAGAGCCAGTAATTGATACCTTAATACAGGCTAGGAAACCTGTTACCAGGAAAATTTACCATAAGATATGGCGTAAATACTTACACTGGTGCGAATCCAAGGGTTACTCATGGAGTAAGGTTAGGATTCCTAGGATATTGTCTTTTCTACAAGAAGGTTTAGAAAAGGGTTTATCTGCTAGTTCGTTAAAGGGACAGATCTCAGCTCTGTCCATCCTTTTACACAAGCGTCTGTCAGAAGTTCCAGACGTTCAGGCTTTTTGTCAGGCTTTGGCCAGGATTAAGCCTGTGTTTAAATCTGTTGCTCCGCCGTGGAGCTTAAACTTAGTTCTTAACGTTTTACAGGGTGTTCCGTTTGAACCCCTTCACTCCATTGATATCAAGCTGTTATCTTGGAAAGTTCTGTTTTTAATGGCTATTTCCTCGGCTCGTAGAGTCTCTGAATTATCAGCCTTACATTGTGATTCTCCGTATCTGATTTTTCATTCAGATAAGGTAGTTCTGCGTACTAAACCTGGGTTCTTACCTAAGGTAGTCACTAACAAGAATATCAATCAAGAGATTGTTGTTCCATCATTGTGTCCTAACCCTTCTTCAAAGAAGGAACGACTTCTGCACAATCTAGATGTAGTCCGTGCCCTGAAATTTTATTTACAGGCAACTAAAGATTTTCGACAAACTTCTTCCCTGTTTGTCGTTTATTCTGGACAGAGGAGAGGTCAAAAAGCATCTGCTACCTCTCTATCCTTTTGGCTTCGTAGCATAATACGTTTAGCCTATGAGACTGCTGGACAGCAACCTCCTGAAAGGATTACAGCTCATTCTACTAGAGCCGTGGCTTCCACTTGGGCCTTTAAGAACGAGGCCTCTGTTGAACAGATTTGCAAGGCTGCAACTTGGTCTTCTCTTCATACTTTTTCCAAATTTTACAAATTTGACACTTTTGCTTCTTCGGAGGCTGTTTTTGGGAGAAAGGTTCTTCAGGCAGTGGTTCCTTCCGTATAGAGATCCTGCCTGTCCCTCCCTTCATCCGTGTACTTAGCTTTGGTATTGGTATCCCATAAGTAATGATGACCCGTGGACTGACTACACTTAACAGGAGAAAACATAATTTATGCTTACCTGATAAATTCCTTTCTCCTGTAGTGTAGTCAGTCCACGGCCCGCCCTGTTTTTTAAGGCAGGTCTAAATTTTTTAATTATATTCCAGTCACCACTGCACCCTATAGTTTCTCCTTTCTCGTTTGGTTCTCGGTCGAATGACTGGGTGTGACGTAGAGGGGAGGAGCTATATAGCAGCTCTGCTTGGGTGATCCTCTTGCACTTCCTGTTGGGGAGGAGTTAATATCCCATAAGTAATGATGACCCGTGGACTGACTACACTACAGGAGAAAGGAATTTATCAGGTAAGCATAAATTATGTTTTTACAGCACTAAAGTTCCTCCTGTGCATATGCAGTCATTTCTTTCCTCAATAAAATAAAGATGCACTTTAACACTTAAAGAGAAAACAAATGTTACATTTTAAAATTTAAAGATACAGTAACGGTTTTCATGTGTTAATTTTTATTAAAAATGTCACTCCTTTCTGAACCTACTCATACCTAAGACTTTTACTGTTTAGGAGTTTATGACAGGGGACAAGCTATGCCACAATTTCTCATATAGTGTCCCAAAAATGTATGGCCCACATGCAGTGCCCTGCGCTTCCTTTCACACTCCACCTGCAGTTTCTCAGCATTTCATGCATTATCTGTTTTTCCCACGAGGTAGAAAACAGTACTAAAGGACAGATTTTTTAATAATTTAGGATGATTGATTCAATAGTTGCTATTTTGAATGTTTCTTTCTTGTAACTGTAAGGGGAAGTTACTTTGTTAGTATTTGAGGGGAAATTCTCAGAGTAATATCTTTATCTGATCCTGAGGTTGTTCGCGTTCAGTTTTTTAGCTTGCATGCTTCCATTTGTTAATTGAGGAGGTTTTGGCTACCCCGGGCGATTCCACCACTAGAACTGCTATACTCTTACAGGATAAGAGAAAGATGTATGTACACCAGGGCTTACAAGGGCAGCCAGCTGTGTGCATTGCTGCCGTCACTAGTGCGGCGTCATATTGGTTTGAGGTGTTGTCTGATGCTATTTGGATCAAGAGGCTATACAAAATGTTACATGTAGCCTGTGTTTTGACTATCAGGTGGAACCACCAATCCCTTTTTGCTCTTCATGTGTTGAAAGAACATTGCATTACAGGGATAGACTTTTTGATCCTGAGCCATCATTAGCGAAGGCGGATGCCGTTCAGGGGTCTCCTGTTCCAGATATTCTGCAGCTTTCTCCTCAAGCGTCCCAACCTTTTCTGTCCACACATGCAGTTTCCTCTCATGCTCCGTCTGGAGTTACCTTTCAAGATATTGCTACCCAGGTATCCTCTGCGGTATCTGAGGCGCTGTCGGCTTTTCCCAATGCTGCAGGGAAAGCGCAAAAGGAAATTTAAAGAATCAGTTAGCATGGTTTCGGATCCTGTTGTGGCTACTCAAGGTGCTTCCTCTCAGAAGTCTGAGAAGGAAGACACTTCGGTAGTGTCTGAGGGTGAAATCTCAGATTCAGACAGTATAATTCCTTCCTCTGATGCTGAAGTTGTATCCTTCAGATTTAAGTTGGAACACATCCGTCTGTTACTTAAGGAGGTTTTGTCTACATTGGACGACTCTGATACGACTGTCGTAGTCAATCCTAAGAAGTCTAGTAAACTGAACAAGTACTTCGATGTTCCCTCTGCTGTGGAGGTATTCCCTGTACCAGACCGTGCTACAGAGATTATTGCATGGGAGTGGGAGAGACCTGGAATTCCTTTTTCTCCATCCCCAATTTTTAATTGTTTCCAATAGCTGACTCTATTAAGTAGTCTTGGTAAACGGTCCCCAAGGTGGAAGGAGTGATTTCCACTTTGGCTAAGAGAACCACTATTCCCATAGAGGATAGCTGTTCCTTTAAGGATCCTATGGATAAGAAGTTGGAGGCATTTGTACCTGGTAGGGAGGCCAAGGACAATACGGTTAAAGTTCTCAACTTAATCGACTACATCACTAAAACAGACATTCCTGCCATTTTTCTCTCAACTGATGCAGAAAAAGCTTTCGACAGACTGGACTTATCTTGACTTGACGCTTCGACGGTTTAAATTTCCTATCTCATTTATACAAAAGGTTCTAGCCCTCTACTCCAACCCAACAGCTCAGATAAAGGTAAATGGGTCATTATCAGATTCCTTTGAGATTAGAAACGGATCTAGACAGGGGTGCCCACTTTCCCCACTACTTTTTATCCTATCCCTAGAACCCCTCGCGATCAGAATCAGGGCAAACTCTCAAATTCAAGGAATAGACATAGGGGATAGATCTCAGAAGCTAGCCATATTCGCAGACGACCTATTATTGACGATAACTGATCCACTGAAATCCACAATACACACCATGCAAGAGATAACTAAATTTGGGGAGGTATCTAATTTCTCGGTCAATATGTTAAAATCTAAATTTCTTCCTGTTAATGTCCCACAGCAGACTTTAGATGATATCAAGAATCAGTGTCCCCTTAGAGTCCAATTAAAACACCTAAAATACTTGGGTATTCATTTAAACCCCGAT
This sequence comes from Bombina bombina, assembly GCF_027579735.1. Lineage (NCBI taxonomy): Eukaryota > Metazoa > Chordata > Amphibia > Anura > Bombinatoridae > Bombina > Bombina bombina. The sequence goes on from NC_069505.1 coordinate 619,039,572, forward strand.
GCGCAAAACACACGTAAACTTAATTATGGGGAAATTAATAAACGAATTCCATTCCTTAACCTCCTCCTGGTTACTTAAGAATATTACTTGGTTAGGACGCATTCAAGCCGCTAAAATGGTTTTAGCACCTAAAGCTCTATATATTCTGCAGACTGTGCCCATCCAAAACATATCCAAAAAAATTGATATACTTCAAAAGATCATAAACGATTACATCTGGCGCCGAAGGCCGCCGCGTATCAATAGGAATACGCTTTATAAAATCCCAGCCAAGGGAGGCCTAGGGGTTCCCCACCTTAACTTGTATAGACTAGCTATCTCACTGCAAAGGGTCATAGACTGGTGTGAGTTTAAAGGAGATACCTCCAAGGGCTGGGTCCAGATAGAAAGTTACATAGCAGGTGCTAAGAACCTAGGTAGTTAGTGCTGGAATAGCTTAGCCCTTAAAAAACCGACCATCTCCCGGGCTCAAATAACTAATGGGACTAGGAAGGATTGGTTGCTCATTCAAAAATCATTAAAAAAAATCTCAACAAAATACTCCCCACTCACAAATATATTACTGAACCGTGAGTTTCCTCCCGGCCTTAGTGAAGAGCTGCAAGCTTCCGCTTCTTTCACATCCCATATCCCTATTTCCACTGTCCTAGAGAAGGGCAATCTTAAAACAAAGCAGCAGATAGATGCCCTAGCAATTCCTTTCTTCTCTTCCTGGTTTAGATACCATCAAGTCAGGCATTTCATTATTTCGCATAGGCGTAAATTAGACTTTTTACGACCACTTACCCAGTTTGAGCAAGCATGTTTACAAAGCACAAAATCTCAGAAATCAATCTCAACACTATATAAAATGGTCCTAGATAGCAAATTTCCAGATCTCCCCTCTTTCACAAGGAGTTGGGACCGGGAGATGAATACAAATACAACGCCTAGGGAGTGGAATGACAGGTTTAAAAAATTAATTAAATCTGTGCACTCTTCAGGTGCAAAAGAAACAAACATTAAAATATGCATGAGGTTGTACCTGACCCCATCTAAAATTAAGTACATATATAAAAAAAAGTTCCAGCACTTGTTGGAGATGCCAGGACCAGGTAGGACACATGAGACATATTTGGTGGGATTGTACACCTATTAAAGATTTTTGGGTGAGGATTTTCATGGAAACCAATTTAGTTTTACACACTCAAATGACACCGAATGCAGAGGTCATTTTACTTCAAAAATCACCCCAGATCCCATGCAAGATTAGGAGGCAATTATTCCAAATTATGTTAAATGTGGCAAAGCAAATGCTACCCAGGTTCTGGAAATCTAAAAAGATTCCATCCATCAATGAGTGGAGAAGATTGGTAGACTCTGATTTAATGCTAGAGAGATTTCATTATCTTAAAGTTGGAGATTTGGACTTCTTTGAGGATATGCTGTTTTTGTGGGAATCCTACAGGTTTAGTGATGGTCAATAAGAGATAAGCTCTATAGGGTTACTATGAACTGGGGGCGCCCAAGTCACCTCATAATACCAGACATACCTATCTAGCATAATCCTTTTCCCCTCAAGGGTCCTAAGGAAACACACAGTCTAACTCTGAGTACACATGGTTATTTTTAATTAAGCATAAAATTGTTGTTATTGTTGTTTGTTGTTATTTGTGTATTGTTTTCTCTGGATAGTGATGTCTATATAACTTGTAATAGGCTACTCCAGCAAAGGATTAACTATATCTAAAGCCTTGGTTTAAGCAACACTGTATTATCCAGGTGATATAATATTTGCTCTGTATAGTATGTATTGTATTATTCCTTTGCTTGATTCTGTTATATGTCTTTTGAAATGAATAAAAAAAACAATATATAAAAAAAAAAGTTGGAGGCATTGCTAAAGAAGATGTATGTTCACCAGGGTCTGCAATGGCAGCCTGCGGTGTGTATTGCCACTGTCACTAGTGCGGCAGCCTACTGGTTTGATGCGTTGTCTGATTCTATTCAGACAGATACTCCTCTTGAGGAAATCGAGGATAGGATTAAGGCTCTTAAATTGGCCAATTCCTTTATCACGGATGCTTCCTTACAAGTCATTAAAGGGACACTGATCCCAAATTCAGACAGAGCGTGCAATTTTAAGCAACTTTCTAATTTACTCCTATTATCATTTTTTTTCGTTCTCTTGATATCTAAGCTTTTTTTTTTTATATTATTCAGAACTTACATTCTTGCATTTCAAATAAAGATACCAGGAGAATGAAGAACATTTTATAATAGGAGTAAATTAGAAAGTTGCTTAAAATTTTATGCTTTATCTGAATCCCAAAAGAAAAAAATTGCTTTACTGGCTCACAGAGCCTTATGGTTTAAACCTTGGTCTGCGGATGTTTCATTTTGGTCTGCGAATGTTTCAAGTCAAAACTTTTGGCGATTCCCTACAAAGGTAAGACCTTGTTTGGGCCGGGCTTGGCCGAAATTATTTCAGATATTACAAGAGGAAAAGGACATTTCCTCTGTCAGGATAAGAGGAATAAACAGAAAGGACGTCACAGTAATTTTCATTCTTTTCGAAACTTTAAAGGTAAGCCCCCCCCCCCCCTCTTTCAAGCAAGAACAGTCCAAGCCTTCCTGGAAGTCCAATCAGTCTTGGAACAAGAGGAAACAATCTAAGAAGCCTGCTATTGACTCAGTTAGCATGAAGGGTCTGCCCCGATCCGGGAGAGGATCCTGTAGGGGGCAGACTTTCTTTATTTGCTCAGGCCTTGGTTCGGGATGTTCCGGATCCCTGGGCGGTGGACATTGTATCCCAGGGGTACAAACTAGAGTTCAAGACTTTTCCTCCCAGTGACAGGTTCCTCCTCTCAAGAGTATTTGTAGACAAGACAAAAAGAGATGCGTTCTTACATTGTATCCAGGATCTTTCTGCCCTGGGAGTGATAGTTCCTCTTCCCATGCAGAAACAGGGTCTGGGATTCTACTCCAATCTGTTTGTGGTTCCCAAGAAAGAGGGAACTTTCTGACCAATTTTAGACCTGAAATGTCTAAACAAGTTCCTCAGAGTACCGTCCTTCAACATGGAAACCATACGTTCCATTCTTCCCTTGGTTCAAGAGGGTCAGTTCATGACAACCATAGACCTAAAGAATGCGTAACTTCATGTTCCCATCCACAAGGATCATCACAAGTTTCTGAGATTCGCTTTTCTAGACAAGCACTTCCAATTTGTGGCTCTTCCATTCGGCCTTGCCACAGCTCCCAGAATTTTCTCAAAGGTCCTGGGGGCTCTATTGGTGGTGATTCAGTCTCGGGCATTGCAGTGGCGCCATATCTGGAGGCATTCTTATTCTGGCGCCGTCTTTTCAACAAGCAAACTCTCAAACTGAGATCTTGTTTTCTTTTCTTCGCTCCCACAGATGGAAGGTGAATCTGGGAAAAAGTTCCTTGGTTCTAGCTACAAGGGTAGTGTTCTTGGGGACCATAATATAGACTCCCTATCAATAAAGCTATTTCTGACAGAGGTCAGAAAAACAAGGCTCCTCTAATCTTGCCTTGCCCTTCTGTCCTCTCCTCGGCCGTCAGTGGCTCAATGTATGGAGGTAATTGGTCTGATGGTAGCTGCCATGGACATCATTCCGTTTGCTCGGTTCCATCTCAGACCTCTGTAGTTATGCATGCTCAGGCAATGGAACGGGGACTATGCGGATCTGTCTCAGCGAATAGATCTGGATCAGGCGACAAGAGAATCTCTGCCGTGGTGGTTGTCTCAGGAACACCTCTCCCAGGGAACCTGCTTCCGCAGACCTACCTGGGTGATTGTGACCACGGATGCCAGCTTGCTAGGATGGGGAGCAGTCTGGGGCTTGTTGAAGGCTCAGGATCTATGGACTTGGGAGGAGTCAGTTCTCCCCATAAATATCCTAGAGCTGAGGGCGATATTTAATGCTTTACTGGCCTGGTTAGCTTCGGCCCGGTTTTTCAGGTTCCAGTCGGACAACATAACTCGGTGGCTTACATGAACCACCAGGGAGGAACTCAGAGTTTTTTGGCCATGACAGAGGTGGCCAAAATTATTCAGTGAGCGGAGACCCAGGCCACAACTGCTGTCTATCTGCGATCCACATTCCAAGAGTGGACAATTGGGAAGCGGATTTTCTAAGCAGACAGACCGTTCACCCGGGGGAGTGGGAACTCCATCTGTAGGTGTTTTCCAGTTTGATTCTCAAATGGGTGCACCCGGAGCTAAATCTCATTGCTTCTCGGCAGAATGCCAAGCTCCCGAGGTACTGTTCGAGGTCAAGGGATCCACATGCAGTCCTGATAGATGCGCTAGCAGTGCAGTGGAATTTCAGTCTAGCATACCTGTTTCCTCCGTTCGCTCTTCTTCCATGAGTCATTGCTCGGATCAAGCAGGAGAGGGTGTCTGTGATTCTCATAGCACCGGCGTGGCCTCGCAGGATCTGGTATGCAGACCTAGTGGAAATGTCATCTCTTCCACCTTGGAGACTTCCGCTGAGGATGGATCTTCTGGTTCAAGGGTCCTTCCTTCATCTAAATCTCGTTTCTCTGAAGCTGACTGCTTGGAGATTGAATGCTTAATTTTATCTAAACGTGGATTCTCGGAGTCGGTACATATCTGTACTGGTCAGGATTCCTAGGATTTTGTCTTTTCTCCAGGAAGGTCTGGAGAAAGGTTTGTCAGCGAGTACTTTTAAGGGTCAAATATCTGCCTTGTCTATTTTGTTGCATAAGCGTCTGACGGATGTGCCAGATGTGCAATCTTTTTGTCAGGCCTTGGTCAGAATCAGGCCTGTGTTTAAACCTCTTACTCCTCCCTGGAGTCTTAACCTTGTTCTTAAGGTCCTTCAGCAGGCTCCGTTTGAGCCTATGCATTCCTTATATATTAAGATGTTATCTTGGAAAGTTTTGTTTCTTGTTGCCATTTCTTCTGCTCAGAGAGTCTCGGAACTCTTACAGTTGCAGTGTGATTCCTCTTATCTTCTCTTTTATTTGCATAAAGTGGTTCTACGTACTAAGTTAGGTTTCGTTTCCTAAAGTAGTTTCGGATAGGAATATTAATCAGGAAATGGTTGTTACTTCTTTGTGTCCTAATCCTCCTCCTCATAAGGAGCGTTTGCTGCACAACCTAGATGTTGTGCGTGTGTTGAAATTCTATTTGCAGGCGCCTAAGGATTTTCATCAGTCTTCTGCTTTGTTTGTCGTTTTCTCTGGGAAACGCAAGGGTCAGAAATCTACGGCTACTTTTTTCTCTCTGGCTGAAGAGTATAATTCGCTTGGCATATTAAACTGCTGGGCAGCAGCCTCCTGAGAGAATTACGGCTCTTTCCACAAAGGCTGTTTTCTCTTCCTGGACCTTCAAAAATGAAGCTTCTGTGGAACAGATTTGCAAGGCTGCAACTTGGTCCTCTCTACATACTTTTTCAAAATTTTATAAACTTGATTTTGCCTCGGCTGAGGTTTCTTTTGGGAGAAAGGTTTTTTCAAGCAGTGGTGCCTTCTGTTTAGGTTCCTGTCTTGTCCCTCCCTTATCAACTGTGTCCTCTAGCTTAGGTATTGATTCCCAACAGTAATTATTGATGATCCGTGGACTCACTGTGTCATTAGAAAGAAAACGAAAATTTATGCTTACCTGATACATTTATTTATTTCTTGACACTGAGTCCACAGCCCGCCCTGTTTTTTTTTCAGACAGTTTTTGTTATATAAACCTCAGGCACCTCTGCACCTTGTGTTGCTTCCTTTCTCTCCTTTTTCCTTCGGTCGAATGTCTGGGGGTTGTGGGTAGGGAAGTGATACTTAACAGTTTTGCTGTGGTGCTCTTTGCCGCCTCCTGCTGGCCAGGAGTGATATTCCCAACAGTAATTATTGATAATCCGTGGACTCACCGTGTCAAGAAAGAAATACATTTATCAGGTAAGCATAAATTTAGTTATATTGATGTAGGAAGAGAGACACATTATTTCAGTAAACAAAATATAAAATCTCCTTTTCTATACGCAGACCTATGGCAGACATGTCAGGGTATACATTGTTACCCAGAATGGAGAATTCTGCTCATGTAGAGGGGAGTCCAAATCCTGAGCACCCACAAACCTGGTATCTCATGGGCCCAGGCGAGAGGTAAGGATTTGCTTACTGTACGAGTAATACGTTTTATGGTCTACTTTATTTTTATTGTTTTAGAGTAGTTTATTTGATAAAGAAACATTAAAGGGGCCATAAAACTATTTGTTTTATTTATTTACTCATTCAAAATTATTTACTGCGTTGCAACGGATCTGCACACAAACTAAATGTTTTCAAAGCATTTAAAACGGTTTCATATCCGTGTCGTGCTTAGAACCTGCTCCTTAAAGTGGCATCACTCATTATGTATTTGCTTCTCTTGCTTATGTTCTTAACACACAGGACTGCAGCAAACACATTGACGGGAAAAGGCTCTCGAAAGAAGAAACCGGCTGCTGCTACTGCCCCTAAGAAGTCGCCTAAGAAGAGCTCACGTAAGATAAACCCAGCTTACTGTTCTTTGTATAAGGCTTTGCTTAAAGAGACAGGAACATCAAAATGATACTTTTAGATTATTAGTTTTAAACAACTTTTCAATTTACTTCTGTTATCTAATTTGTTCTGTTCTCTTGGTATTCTTTGTTTAAAAGCATACCTAGGTAGACTGGGAGCCAGCTTCAGATCGGTGGCTACGCCTCTTGGCATTGGTTCTTCTGATGTGTTCAGCTAGCTGCCAGTAGCGCATTTCTGCTCCTTCAACAAAGCAAATTTGATTATTTGTAAAGTAAATTGGATTTTTTTTTTTAATATTGTCTGTTCTGTCTGAAGCATTACATATATATTTGGGACTTTATATCCCTTTTAAAAGGACGTGGTAGTCAAAAGTGAAATACACCTAATTGCAATAAAACTTGTATTGGTTTCAGGAATAGCGTTTACTGTGCACAGCATCTGTACTGAAAAGCTGTCGCATATGATTAAGATGGCCGAGAGATCCCTATCCCTGGGGACTAATGAGCAGTTAAAGGGACAATCAACACCAGAATTATTGTTGTTTAAAAAGAAACATAATCCTTTTATTACCCATTCCCCAGTTTTACATAGCCAACACAGTTATAATAATACACGCTTTACCTCTGTAATTACCTTGTGTCTAAGCTTCTGCTGACTGCCCCTTTATTTCAGTTCTTTTGACAGACTTGCATTTTAGCCAATCAGTGCTCACTCCTAGGTCACTTCACGTGCCTGAGCTCAATGTTATCTATATGAAACACATGAACTAATGCCCTCTAGTGGTCAAAATGCATTCAGATTAGAGGCAGTCTTCAAAGTCAAAGAAATTAGCATATGAACCACTTAGGTTTAGCTTTCAACTAAGAATACGAAGAGAACAAAGCAAAATTGGTTATAAAAGTAAATTGGGATGTTGTTTAAAACTGCATGCCCTATTTTGACTTGACTGTCCCTTTAATCAATATGCAGATCCGCAAGTCATGTCATCTGTCCCCTCTTTTAAACAACAAATCTCATTCCTCTTTAAAAGGGATATGTAACCTAAATTGTTTTCTTTAAAGGGATAGGAAAGTCAAAACTAAAGTTGCATGATTCATATAGAGCATGTCATTTTATTAACGTTTATTTCTCTTGTTAAGTGTATCCAGTCCACGGATCATTCATTACTTGTGGGATATTCTCCTTCCCAACAGGAAGTTGCAAGAGGATCACCCACAGCAGAGCTGCTATATAGCTCCTCCCCTCACTGCCATATCCAGTCATTCTCTTGCAACTCTCAACAAAGATGGACGTAGTAAGAGGAGAGTGGTGTATTATAGTTAGTTTTTTAACTTCAATCAAAAGTTTGTTATTTTTAAATGGTACCGGAGTGTACTGTTTCATCAAAGGCAGTATTAGAAGAAGAATCTGCCTGTGATTTCTATGATCTTAGCAGAAGTAACTGTTACGGTTACCCTTAGTCTCGCTGAGAGATGGACCGCTTAGTAGCCTGGATCCCTATTGCTAAAGAGGGGAGAAGCTGCTTTCCATAGTATTCTATATGAGTCTCGCAAATATAGAATAATCTCCCTTAGCTGCAGTACAGCTAGGATACCCTTCTGCCCACAAAAACGAGTCAACGCTGCGATTGAGGGTCAAACAAGAACTCAGGACTGGGATGCCCAGCCTGCTTTTTATTAAGGTTACATGCACACAGGGCACTCCCAGGGGGAGAGGGGGGGAAGCACAAAATCCCCCATCACACATTTAGATAGAGAGCACTGTCCTTTGACAGGCCACAATAGGATTACAGTACTTAAGATAACAAGTTTACAAGTTCATCTTATCAATTAGCAGTCTGGCTCCAGAGGTGATTAGACAATAGTTTCTAAAAGCTGAAAAAAAAGAGTTAACTCTTTATGAAATGATACTTGTTACGGTTTTCTTGGAGCCCTTCTTAGGCGCTGGCTTGCTGGTTCAGGCATTGCTGCTGGGAAATAAGCTCTTCACAACAAAATAACTAATGCTTCTGTAACAGTGCTCCCTTTCTGTGGAACACTCTGGCAGACACGGTCTGACCCCTTTTCGGGGCAGACTAAGGCTGTCCAGACCGCTGGTTATGCGGGGCTGAGGTCGGTTTGTCTGGACAACCCGTCGGCGTTGCCATTCTGTTTCCCAGGTCTGTAAGTAATGGTGAAATTGAAGGGTTGCAACGATAAGCTCCAACGTAATAGCCTGCCGTTATCTCCAGAGACCCGGTTCAGCCACACCAACGGGTTATGGTCGGTGACCAGAGTGAACTCCTGACCATATAAATAGGGAGTCAATTTCTTTAATGCCCACACCAAAGCCAAACACTCCTTTTCGACCGCTGCATAGCTGACTTCGCGGGGCAGGAGCTTCCGGCTGATGTAGGCAACTGGATGCTCCCCTCCATCTTCGCCTACTTGGCTGAGGACGGCTCCCAGCCCGAACATGGAAGCATCTGTATGGACGATAAAACGTTTGTTAAGGGCTGGGGCCGCCAAGACAGGAGCGTTAATTAGAGCATTTTTGAGAGCCTGGAAAGCCGTTTCACAGTGGGGAGACCACAGGACCTGTCGAGGTAAGTTCTTTTTGGTCAAGTCAGTCAGGGGTTTGGCAAGTGTGCTGTAGTCTGGTACGAACCGTCTATAGTACCCTGCCGTGCCCAGGAAGGCTAGGACCTGAGTCTTAGTGATGGGGGTGGGCCAATTGGCGACAGCTTCTATTTTGGCCGGCTCTGGTCGCTGCTTTCCACACCCCACCCGGTGACCCAGGTACTGTACCTCGGCCATCCCAAAGTGGCATTTTTCTGGCTTCAGAGTCAGGCCAGCAGCCCGGATCTGATCCAGAACCATTCCCACATGAGCTAAGTGGTCCTCCCAGGACTCACTGTGGATCGCTATGTCGTCCAGGTAGGCGCAAGCAAAACTCTGGAAGCCATCCAGGAGCCTATCCACCAAGCGCTGGAATGTAGCTGGGGCATTCTTCATCCCAAACGGCATTACCCTAAACTGATATAAGCCGAATGGAGTGACGAATGCCGACTTGGGGATAGCCTCCGGGGCCAGGGGAATCTGCCAGTAACCTTTGCAGAGGTCAATAGTGGTCAGGTAATTTCCCCTGGCTATACGATCGAGTAGCTCGTCTACCCTGGGCATAGGGTAAGCGTCCGTCACGGTCTTTTCATTGAGCCTCCGATAGTCTACGCAGAACCGGGTGGTCCCATCTTTCTTGGGCACCAAGACAACTGGGGAGGCCCAGGGACTATCGGAGGGCTCAATTACCCTGAGCTGGAGCATCTCATCGATCTCCTTCTTCATTCCTGTCCTAACTGCTTCGGGGATTCGGTACGGAGCCTGGCGCAAGGGAGCTTGTCCCGGAGTATCTACCTGGTGGGTGGTTAAAGTAGTGTACCCTGGCTTCGGGGAGAAGGTGAGGTGTTTGGACTGGAGGAGTTGGTTGAGCTGCTCCCTTTCAGTGGGGCTAAGTCGGTCCCCTATCTGAACCTGCGCCACTATACCTGTGGGGAGGCTCTTTTCTAATAGGTCTGGAATGGGTAAACTGTCGGGGTCTTCCTGAGGGGAACAACATACGGCCGTCACGTTCTCTGGTCGCTCAAAATATTCCTTGAGCAGGTTTACATGGAATGTCTTTCTAAGATTGTTGTCGTGGCAGCTAGCTATCACATAAGTGGTGTCTCCCCTTTTCTCTACGATCTGGTAGGGACCCTGCCAGGACGCCTGCAATTTGTCTGTCTTCACCGGCTTAAGTACTAACACCTTTTGTCCTATGGTGAAGATTCTCTTTCGGGCCCCCCGATCGTACCATACTTTCTGTCTTCTCTGGGCCAACTGGAGATTAGCCCGCACGGATTTGGCTAATTGCTCCATTCGGTCCCTGAGTTCCAGCACGTATGGCACAATTGGGACACCGTCAGCCTCCATCTCTCCCTCCCAGTGCTCCCGGATCAGGTTTAGGGGTCCCCGTACCTTTCTTCCGTAGAGCAACTCGAAGGGAGAGAACCCTGTCGTTTCCTGGGGCACCTCCCGATAAGCAAATAGGAGGTGCGGCAGGAAGCGTTCCCAGTCTCGGTATTCCTGAGTGAACGTCTTGAGCATTTGCTTGAGGGTCCCATTGAACCTCTCACACAGCCCGTTCGTCTGGGGGTGGTATGGGGAGCTCAGGAGGGACTTAATTTTGCAAACCTGCCAGAGTTGTTGGGTCAATTCAGCCGTAAATTGGGTGCCTCGGTCGGATAGGATTTCTTTTGGAAATCCTACCCGGGAGAACACCTGTACTAGTGCATTCGCTACCGTATCCGCTTGTATGTTGGATAGGGCGACAGCCTCTGGGTACCTGGTAGCGTAGTCCACTACGGTAAGAATGTATCGCTTACCGGAGGGACTAGGGGTAGCCAGTGGTCCCACTAGGTCAATAGCAACCCGGCTGAAGGGTTCCTCTACAATGGGCATATTTACTAGCTGGGCTTTAGGGTGATCGCCTCGCCTTCCTACTCGTTGACACACATCGCAGGTGTTACAGTAAGTTCTAACGTCAGCGTGCACCCCTGGCCAAAAGAACGTGTGAGTAATGCGGTGTAGGGTACGGGTAACGGCTAGGTGGCCTGCTAAGGGGATGTCGTGGCCTATTTTGAGGATTTCTTGACAGTATTTGTGGGGCACTACCAGCTGTCGCCTACGCTGTCCCCTTTTCTCTGTCCAGCGGTATAGTTTCCCTTTTTCCCATAAGAATGTTTCGTTATCTGCCCCGCCCCCTCCGGTCTCTGCTCGTTCCCGGTACTTTTGTAAGGTCGGGTCAGTCTTAGACTCTGCCTCGAAAGCATCTGGGGTGTCCCAGGGTATGGGGCCTAACCTGTCAGGCAAGGTCGGGGTAGGTCTTACCTGTGTCTCCCGCACTGGTGAGAGCTCTCGCTCCGTCCGGGCTTGGGCCCGTGTAGTCACTGGGTCCGCCTCGTTGTTGCATACTGGAGCATAGGCAGAAGTCATGGGGCCCAAATCGTTGCCCAGTAGTACTTCGGCAGGTAAATTATCCATTAGGCCCACGTTCACAGCCCCCTTTCCCGCTCCCCAATCAAGATGCACTTTAGCTGTTGGAATTTTGTACACATCCCCCCCCGCCACTCTAACGGCCACAGTCTGTCCGGATCGCTTGTGCTCTGGCACCAAATGACTCTGTACCAGCGTGATAGTAGCCCCTGTGTCTCGCAATCCCTCGGTAGATCGCCCCTCGAGCCATACCCTCTGCCGATGGTGCTGGCGGTTATCTGAGGCAGCATATACAGGGTCTGCCTCGTGAAGCGGCCCCACATATCCCTCCATAGGGGCCTCTTGGTTAACACAGAGGGCCCGGGCCGGACGATAGGACCCAGAGGGGTAATTGTAATTCCTGGGTGTCTGGTGCGTATTAAGGGGGCAGCTAGCCATGAAATGCCCTGGTTGCTTGCATCGGTGGCAAGTCGGTCTGGGACGCTCAGAGCTGTTATTGGGTGGTCCTGAGTGTCGGACGGGCCCTGTGGGCACCGGGGCTCGGAATTCAGCACGAGGGGGTGCACGGTAAACCTCTCTGGGTTCGACCCGTGCTGGAGCTCGGTAGTTCATGGGTTCGTGAAGACGGGAGTCATAATGTTCATCAGCCAATTTGGCTGCTTCTTCTAAGGTAGAAGGCCGCCTGTCTCGCAGCCATTCCTTCCCTTGCTGTTCCATGCCATTATAAAAATGTTCTAAGAGAAACAATTGTAAAATTTCCTCCCCAGTCACCGCTTTACTTCCGCTCAGCCAGTGATTTGCCGCTCTCCGCATTCGGTGCGCCCATTCCATATGGGTATCGTTAGGCTTCTTTTCCGTGCCCCGAAACTGTCGGCGATACGTGTCCGGAGTTACAGCGTACCGTCGCAACAGTGTCTCCTTAACTAGCTCATACTGTGTCACTTCCTCAGCACCCAGAGTACGAAAGGCTTCCAGGGCTCGCCCGGATAGTTTCCCAGACAATATCGTGGGCCACTCTCTGTTGGGAATCTGGTGCAGGGCACATTGCCTTTCGAAGTCCGCCAAATATTCATCAATCCCTGTCTCGCTCTCTAGGAAGGGTCGAAATGCCGCATAGGGTATCTTGGGCCTCCCAGCATTTTCGACAGGGATGATTACCTGCGGGGCTTCTGCATTGCGGTGTGCATTCGCTAGGTTGAGTTCGTGGGCTCGAGTCTCTCGTATATCCTCGTCCGCCTCCGCCATCAACTGCTGTACCAATTCCATGGAGGGGTTCGGCCCGTATAATGAGAGCCTTTCCCGAACAATCCTGGTTTTTTCGTCACTAATCGTGGTCGGTGTTTCCGCCATTGTGAAGCTCTGATCCAGTTCGGTCAATTCTGCGATCAGCTCTCTCCTCGGCCGGTTGCTGGCGTACCCCCCTCTGCTTTCAAGTAAATCTTTTAGGGTTGTACGCTTCAATTTTTCGTAAGCGCTCTCCATCCGTTCTGTACCTCTCCTAGGAAATCCAGGAAAATCCCGCCGCTGCCGCCAAATGTTACGGTTACCCTTAGTCTCGCTGAGAGATGGACCGCTTAGTAGCCTGGATCCCTATTGCTAAAGAGGGGAGAAGCTGCTTTCCATAGTATTCTATATGAGTCTCGCAAATATAGAATAATCTCCCTTAGCTGCAGTACAGCTAGGATACCCTTCTGCCCACAAAAACGAGTCAACGCTGCGATTGAGGGTCAAACAAGAACTCAGGACTGGGATGCCCAGCCTGCTTTTTATTAAGGTTACATGCACACAGGGCACTCCCAGGGGGAGAGGGGGGGAAGCACAAAATCCCCCATCACACATTTAGATAGAGAGCACTGTCCTTTGACAGGCCACAATAGGATTACAGTACTTAAGATAACAAGTTTACAAGTTCATCTTATCAATTAGCAGTCTGGCTCCAGAGGTGATTAGACAATAGTTTCTAAAAGCTGAAAAAAAAGAGTTAACTCTTTATGAAATGATACTTGTTACGGTTTTCTTGGAGCCCTTCTTAGGCGCTGGCTTGCTGGTTCAGGCATTGCTGCTGGGAAATAAGCTCTTCACAACAAAATAACTAATGCTTCTGTAACAGTAACTAAGATCAATTGCTGTTCTCACATATTCTGAGGAGTGAGGTAACTTCAGAGAGGGATTGGCGTGCAGGTTTTCCTGCAATAAGGTATGTGCAGTAAACCTATTTCTAGGGATGGAATTTGCTAGAAAAATGCTGCTGATACCGGATTAATGTAAGTTAAGCCTTAAATGCAGTGATAGCGACTGGTATCAGGCTTATTAACAGAGATACATACTCTTATAAAAGTGTAATATAAAACGTTTGCTGGCATGTTAATCGTTTTTATATATGTTTGGTGACAAAACTTATTGGGGCCTAGTTTTTCTCCACATGGCTGGCTTGATTTTTGCCTACAAACAGTTTCCTTAGGCTTTCCACTGTTGTAATATGAGTGGGAGGGGCCTTTTTTAGTGCTGTTCTGTGCAGATAAAAATACTGACAGAGACATTCAGCTTCCCTCTGCATGATACAGGACATCTCTGAAGGGCTCAAAAGGCTTCAATGTCGTGTTTGAGGATGGTAACAAAACTGTGGCAGTTGTTGTGACTGTGTTTAAAAAAACCAAAAAAACCCCGTTTTTTTTAAATTTATTATTCTGTTTTTGTTATTAAGGGGTTAATCATCCATTTGCAAATGGGTGCAATGCTCTGCTGACTTGTTGCATACACTGTAAAAATTTTGTTAGCGTAACTGCCTTTTTTCACTGTTATTTCAAATTTTGTCAAAATTTGTTTCTCTTAAAGGCACAGTAACGTTTTTTATATTGCTTGTTAACTTGCTTTAAAGTGTTTTCCAAGCTTGCTAGTCTCATTGCTAGTCTGTACAAACATGTCTGAAACAGAGGATACTTGTTCATTATGTTTAAAAGCCATGGTGGAGCCCCATAGGAGAATGTGTACTAAATGTATTGATTTCACCTTAAACAGTAAAGATCAGTCTTTATCTATAAAAGAATTGTCACCAGAGGGGTCTGTCGAGGGGGAAGTTATGCCGACTAACTCTCCCCACGTGTCGGACCCTTCGCCTCCCGCTCAAGGGACGCACGCTAATATGGCGTCAAGTACATCAGGGACGCCCATAGCGATTACTTTGCAGGACATGGCTGCAATCATGAATAATACCCTGTCAGAGGTATTATCCAGATTGCCTGAATTGAGAGGCAAGTGCAATAGCTCTGGGGTTAGACGAGATACAGAGAGCGTAGATGCTGTAAGAGCCATGTCTGATACTGCGTCACAATATGCAGAACCTGAGGACGGAGAGCTTCAGTCTGTGGGTGACGTCTCTGAATCGGGGGAGACCTGATTCAGAGATTTCTAATTTTAAATTTAAGCTTGAGAACCTCCGTGTATTGCTTGGGGAGGTATTAACTGCTCTGAATGACTGTGACACAATTGCAGTGCCAGAGAAATTGTGTAGGCTGGATAAATACTATGCAGTGCCGGTGAGTACTGATGTTTTTCCAATACCTAAAAAGCTTACAGATATTATTAGTAAGGAGTGTGATAGGCCCAGTGTGCCCTTTTCCCCACTTCCTATATTTAGAAAAATGTTTCCAATAGATGCCACTACACGGGACTTATGGCAGACTGTCCCTAAGGTGGAGGGAGCAGTTTCTACTTTAGCAAAGCGTACCACTATCCCGGTTGAGGACAGTTGTGCTTTTTCAGATCCAATGGATAAAAAATTAGAGGGTTACCTTAAGAAAATGTTTATTCAACAAGGTTTTATTTTACAGCCCCTTGCATGCATTGCGCCTGTCACTGCTGCGGCGGCATTCTGGTTTGAGTCCCTGGAAGAGGCCATCCACACAGCTCCATTGACTGAAATTGTCGACAAGCTTAGAACTCTTAAGCTAGCTAACTCATTTGTTTCTGATGCCATTGTTCATTTGACTAAACTAACGGCTAAGAATTCCGGATTCGCCATCCAGGTGCGTAGGGCGCTATGGCTCAAATCCTGGTCAGCTGATGTGACTTCAAAGTCTAAATTACTCAACATTCCTTTCAAGGGGCAGACCTTATTCGGGCCTGGTTTGAAAGAAATTATTGCTGACATTACTGGAGGTAAGGGTCATACCCTTCCTCAGGACAGGGCCAAATCAAAGGCCAAACAGTCTAATTTCTTTCATGTAATTAGCAAGAGTCCATGAGCTAGTGACGTATGGGATATACATTCCTACCAGGAGGGGCAAAGTTTCCCAAACCTCCAAAATGCCTAATAAATACACCCCTCACCACACCCACAAATCAGTTTTACAAACTTTGCCTCCTATGGAGGTGGTGAAGTAAGTTTGTGCTAGATTCTACGTTGATATGCGCTCCGCAGCAGGTTGGAGCCCGGTTTTCCTCTCGGCGTGCAGTGAATGTCAGAGGGATGTGAGGAGAGTATTGCCTATTTGAATTCAATGATCTCCTTCTACGGGGTCTATTTCATAGGTTCTCTGTTATCGGTCGTAGAGATTCATCTCTTACCTCCCTTTTCAGATCGACGATATACTCTTATATATATACCATTACTTCTACTGATTCTCGTTTCAGTACTGGTTTGGCTTTCTACTACATGTAGATGAGTGTCCTGGGGTAAGTAAGTCTTATTTTCTGTGACACTCTAAGCTATGGTTGGGCACTTTTATATAAAGTTCTAAATATATGTATTCAAACATTTATTTGCCTTGACTCAGGATGTTCAACGTTCCTTATTTCAGACAGTCAGTTTCATATTTGGGATAATGCATATGAATAAATAATTTTTTTCTTACCTTAAAATTTGACTTTTTTCCCTGTGGGCTGTTAGGCTCGCGGGGGCTGAAAATGCTTCATTTTATTGCGTCATTCTTGGCGCGGACTTTTTTGGCGCCAAATTTTTTTTCAGTTTCCGGCGTCATACGTGTCGCCGGAAGTTGCGTCATTTTTGACGTTTTTTTGCGCCAAAAGTGTCGGCGTTCCGGATGTGGCGTCATTTTTGGCGCCAAAAGCATTTAGGCGCCAAATAATGTGGGCGACTTTTTTGGCGCTAAAAAATATGGGCGTCACTATTGTCTCCACATTATTTAAGTCTCATTATTTATTGCTTCTGGTTGCTAGAAGCTTGTTCACTGGCATTTTTTCCCATTCCTGAAACTGTCATTTGAGGAATTTGATCAATTTTGCTTTATATGTTGTTTTTTCTATTACATATTGCAAGATGTCCCAGATTGACACTGAGTCAGAAGATACTTCTGGAAAAACGCTGCCTGGCGCTGGATCTACCAAAGTTAAGTGTATCTGCTGTAAACTTGTGGTATCTGTTCCTCCAGCTGTTGTTTGTAATGAATGTCATGACAAACTTGTTAATGCAGATAATATTTCCTTTAGTAATGTTACTTTACCTGTTGCTGTTCCGTCAACATCTAATACTCAGAGTGTTCCTGTTAACATAAGATATTTTGTTTCTAAATCCATTAAGAAGGCTATGTCTGTTATTCCTCCTTCTAGTAAATGTAAAAGGTCTTTTAAAACCTCTCATTTTTCAGATGAATTTTTAAATGAACATCATCATTCTGATTCTGATAATGGTTCCTCTGGTTCAGAGGATTCTGTCTCAGAGGTTGATGCTGATAAATCTTCATATTTATTCAAAATGGAATTTATTTGTTCTTTACTTAAAGAAGTTTTAATTGCATTAGATATAGAGGATTCTGGTCCTCTTGATACTAAATCTAAACGTTTAAATAAGGTTTTTTTAAATCTCCTGTAGTTATTCCAGAAGTTTTTCCTGTCCCTGATGCTATTTCTGAAGTAATCTCCAGGGAATGGAATAATTTGGGTAATTAATTTACTCCTTCTAAACGTTTTAAGCAATTATATCCTGTGCCATCTGACAGATTAGAATTTTGGGACAAAATCCCTAAAGTTGATGGGGCTATCTCTACTCTTGCTAAACATACTACTATTCCTAAGGCAGATAGTACTTCCTTTAAGGATCCTTTAGATAGGAAGATTGAATCCTTTCTAAGAAAAGCTTACTTATGTTCAGGTAATCTTCTTAGACCTGCTATATCTTTAGCGGATGTTGCTGCAGCTTCAACTTTTTGGTTAGAAGCTTTAGCGCAACAAGTAACAGATCATAATTCTCATAGCATTGTTAATCTTCTTCAACATGCTAATAACTTTATTTTTGATGCCATCTTTGATATCATTAGAGTTGATGTCAGGTATATGTCTCTAGCTATTTTAGCTAGAAGAGCTTTATGGCTTAAAACTTGGAATGCTGATATGTCTTCTAAGTCAACTTTGCTTTCCCTTTCTTTCCAGGGTAATAAATTATTTGGTTCTCAGTTGGATTCTATTATCTCAACTGTTACTGGAGGGAAAGGAACTTTTTTACCACAGGATAAAAAATCTAAAGGTAAATTTAGGTCTAATAATCGTTTTCGTTACTTTCGTCACAATAAGGAACAAAAGCCTGTTCCTTCACCCACAGGAGCGGTATCAGTTTGGAAACCATCTCCAGTCTGGAATAAATCCAAGCCTTTTAGAAAACCAAAGCCAGCTCCTAAGTCCACATGAAGGTGCGGTCCTCATTCCAGCTGGTAGGGGGCAGATTACGATTTTTCAAAGAAATCTGGATCAATTCAATTCACAATCTTTGGATTCAAAACATTGTTTCAGAAGGGTACAGAATTGGCTTCAAGATAAGGCCTCCTGCAAAGAGATTTTTTCTTTCCCGTGTCCCAGTAAATCCAGTGAAGGCTCAAGCATTTCTGAAATGTGTTTCAGATCTAGAGTTGGCTGGAGTGATTATGCCAGTTCCAGTTCTGGAACAGGGGCTGGGGTTTTATTCAAATCTCTTCATTGTACCAAAGAAGGAGAATTCCTTCAGACCAGTACTGGATCTAAAAATATTGAATCGTTATGTAAGAATACCAACATTCAAAATGGTAACTTTAAGGACTATCCTGCCTTTTGTTCAGCAAGGGCATTATATGTCCACAATAGATTTACAGGATGCATATCTGCATATTCCGATTCATCCAGATCACTATCAGTTTCTGAGATTCTCTTTCCTAAGACAAGCATTACCAGTTTGTGGCTCTGCCGTTTGGCCTAGCAACAGCTCCAAGAATTTTTACAAAGGTTCTCGGTGCCCTTCTGTCTGTAATCAGAGAACAGGGTATTGTGGTATTTCCTTATTTGGACGATATCTTGGTACTTGCTCAGTCTTCACATTTAGCAGAATCTCATACGAATCGACTTGTGTTGTTTCTTCAAGATCATGGTTGGAGGATCAATTTACCGAAAAGTTCATTGATTCCTCAGACAAGGGTAACCTTTTTAGGTTTCCAGATAGATTCAGCGTCCATGACTCTGTCTCTGACAGACAAGAAACGTCTAAAATTGATCTCAGCTTGTCGAAACCTTCAATCACAATCATTCCCTTCGGTAGCCTTATGCATGGAAATTCTAGGTCTTATGACTGCTGCATCGGACGCGATCCCCTTTGCTTGTTTTCACATGCGACCTCTTCAGCTCTGTATGCTGAACCAGTGGTAAAGGGATTACACAAAGATATCTCAATTAATATCTTTAAAACCGATTGTACGACACTCTCTGACGTGGTGGATAGATCACCATCGTTTAGTTCAGGGGGCTTCTTTTTGTTCTTCCGACCTGGACTGTAATTTCAACAGATGCAAGTCTGACAGGTTGGGGAGCTGTTTGGGGGTCTCTGACAGCACAAGGGGTTTGGGAATCTCAGGAGGTGAGATTACCAATCAATATTTTGGAACTCCGTGAACTTTTCAGAGCTCTTCAGTCATGGCCTCTTCTAAAGAGAGAATCGTTCATTTGTTTTCAGACAGACAATGTCACAACTGTGGCATACATCAATCATCAAGGAGGGACTCACAGTCCTCTGGCTATGAAAGAAGTATCTCGAATACTGGTATGGGCGGAATCCAGCTCCTGTCTAGTTTCTGCGGTTCATATCCCAGGTATAGACAATTGGGAAGCGGATTATCTCAGTCGCCAAACGTTACATCCGGGCGAATGGTCTCTTCACCCAGAGGTATTTCTTCAGATTGTTCAAATGTGGGGACTGCCAGAAATAGATCTGATGGCTTCTCATCTAAACAAGAAACTTCCCAGGTATCTGTCCAGATCCAGGGATCCTCAAGCGGAAGCAGTGGATGCATTGTCACTTCCTTGGAAGTATCATCCTGCCTATATCTTTCCGCCTCTAGTTCTTCTTCCAAGAGTAATCTCCAAGATTCTGAAGGAATGCTCGTTTGTTCTGCTGGTGGCTCCAGCATGGCCTCACAGGTTTTGGTATGCGGATCTTGTCCGGATGGCCTCTTGCCAACCGTGGACTCTTCCGTTAAGACCAGACCTTCTGTCGCAAGGTCCTTTTTTTCATCAGGATCTCAAATCCTTAAATTTAAAGGTATGGAGATTGAACGCTTGATTCTTAGTCAAAGAGGTTTCTCTGACTCTGTGATTAATACTATGTTACAGGCTCGTAAATCTGTATCTAGGAAGATATATTATAGAGTCTGGAAGACTTACATTTCTTGGTGTCTTTCTCATCATTTTTCTTGGCAATCTTTTAGAATTCCGAGAATTTTACAGTTTCTTCAGGATGGTTTGGATAAAGGTTTGTCTGCAAGTTCCTTGAAAGGACAAATCTCTGCTCTTTCTGTTCTTTTTCACAGAAAGATTGCTAATCTTCCTGATATTCATTGTTTTGTACAAGCTTTGGTTCGTATAAAACCTGTCTAAGTCAATTTCTCATCCTTGGAGTTTGAATTTGGTTCTGGGGGCTTTTCAAGCTCCTCCGTTTGAACCTATGCATTCATTGGACATTAAATTACTTTCTTGGAAAGTTTTGTTTCTTTTGGCCATCTCTTCTGCTAGAAGAGTTTCTGAATTATCTGGTCTTTCTTGTGAGTCTCCTTTTTTGATTTTTCATCAGGATAAGGCGGTGTTGCGAACTTCTTTTAAATTTTTACCTAAGGTTGTGAATTCTAACAACATTAGAGAAATTGTGGTTCCTTCATTGTGTCCTAATCCTAAGAATTCTAAGGAGAGATCATTGCATTCTTTGGATGTAGTTAGAGCTTTGAAATATTATGTTGAAGCTACTAAGAATTTCCGAAAGACTTCTAGTCTATTTGTTATCTTTTCCGGTTCTAGGAAAGGTCAGAAGGCCTCTGCCATTTCTTTGGCATCTTGGTTGAAATCTTTAATTCATCATGCTTATGTCGAGTCGGGTAGAACTCCGCCTCAAAGGATTACAGCTCATTCTACTAGGTCAGTTTCTACTTCCTGGGCGTTTAGGAATGAAGCTTCGGTTGATCAGATTTGCAAAGCAGCAACTTGGTCTTCTTTGCATACTTTTACTAAATTCTACCATTTTGATGTGTTTTCTTCTTCTGAAGCAGTCTTTGGTAGAAAAGTACTTCAGGCAGCTGTTTCAGTTTGATTCTTCTGCTTATAATTTCAGTTTTTTTCATTATAAGATTTAAACTTTATTTTGGGTGTGGATTATTTTCAGCGGAATTGGCTGTCTTTATTTTATCCCTCCCTCTCTAGTGACTCTTGCGTGGAAGATCCACATCTTGGGTAGTCATTATCCCATACGTCACTAGCTCATGGACTCTTGCTAATTACATGAAAGAAAACATAATTTATGTAAGAATTTACCTGATAAATTCATTTCTTTCATATTAGCAAGAGTCCATGAGGCCCACCCTTTTTGTGGTGGTTATGATTTTTTTGTATAAAGCACAATTATTCCAATTCCTTTATTTTTTATGCTTTCGCACTTTTTTCTTATCACCCCACTTCTTGGCTATGCGTTAAACTGATTTGCGGGTGTGGTGAGGGGTGTATTTATAGGCATTTTGAGGTTTGGGAAACTTTGCCCATCCTGGTAGGAATGTATATACCATACGTCACTAGCTCATGGACTCTTGCTAATATGAAAGAAATGAATTTATCAGGTAAGTTCTTACATAAATTATGTTTTTCGTGCCTTTCGAAATTTCAAGGCAGGTGCAGCATCAACTTCCTCTGCTTCAAAACAAGAGGGAACTTTTGCTCAATCCAAGCAGGCCTGGAAACCTAACCAGTCCTGCAACAAGGGCAAGCAGACCAGAAAGCCTGCTGCTGCCTCTAAGACAGCATGAAGGAGCGGCCCCCTATCCGACAACGGATCTAGTAGGGGGCAGACTCTCTCTCTTCGCCCAGGCGTGGGCAAGAGATGTTCAGGATCCCTGGGCGTTGGAGATCATATCTCAGGGATATCTTCTGGACTTCAAAGCTTCTCCTCCACAAGGGAGATTTCACCTTTCAAGATTATCTGCAAACCAGATAAAGAAAGAGGCATTCCTAAGCTGCGTACAAGATCTCCTTGTAATGGGAGTGATCCATCCAGTTGAAAACCCCAGGGGTTTTATTCAAATCTGTTTGTGGTTCCCAAAAAAGAGGGAACCTTAAGACCAATTTTGGATTTAAAGATCCTAAACAAATTCCTCAGAGTTCCGTCATTCAAGATGGAAACTATTCGAACCATTTTACCCATGATCCAAGAGGCATTACCAATTTGTAGCTCTTCCATTCGGGTTGGCTACAGCCCCAAGAATTTTTACAAAGGTTCTGGGCTCACTTCTGGCGGTCCTAAGACCGCGAGGCATAGCGGTGGCTCCTTACCTGGACGACATCCTGATACAGACGTCAAGCTTTCAAATTGCCAAATCTCATACAGAGATAGTTCTGGCATTCCTGAGGTCGCATGGGTAGAAAGTGAACGAAGAAAAGAGTTCTCTATCTCCTCTCACAAGGGTTTCCTTCCTAGGGACTCTAATAGATTCTGTAGAAATGAAAATTTACCTGACGGAGTCCAGGTTATCAAAACTTCTAAATGCTTGCCGTGTTCTTCACTCCATTCCGCGCCCCACGGTGGCTCAGTGCATGGAAGTAATCGGCTTAATGGTAGCGGCGATGGACATAGTGCCATTCGCGCGCCTGCATCTCAGACCGCTGCAATTATGCATGCTCAGTCATTGGAACGGGGATTACACAGATTTGTCCCCTCTACTAAATCTGGGTCAGGAAACCAGAGATTCTCTTCTCTGGTGGTTATCTCGGGCCCATCTGTCCAAGGGTATGACCTTTCGCAGACCAGATTGGACAATTGTAACAACAGATGCCAGCCTTCTAGGTTGGGGTGCAGTCTGGAACTCCCTGAAGGCTCAGGGTTCATGGACTCCGGAGGAGAAACTCCTCCCAATAAATATTCTGGAGTTAAGAGCAATATTCAATGCTCTTCTGGCTTGGCCTCAGCTAGCAACACTGAGGTTCATCAGATTTCAGTCGGACAACATCCCGACTGTGGCTTACATCAACCATCAAGGGGGAACCAGGAGTTCCCTAGCGATGTCAGAAGTCTCCAAGATAATTTGCTGGGCAGAGACTCACTCTTGCCACCTGTCAGCGATCCATATCCCAGGTGTAGAGAACTGGGAGGCGGATTTTCTAAGTCGTCAGACTTTTCGTCCGGGGGAATGGGAACTCCATCCGGAGGTGTTTGCTCAATTGGTTCTCCTTTGGGGCAAACCAGTATTGGATCTCATGGCGTCTCGCCAGAACGCCAAGCTTCCTTGTTACGGATCCAGGTCCAGGGACCCAGAAGCGGCACTGATAGATGCTCTAGCAGCGGCTTGGTTCTTCAACCTGGCTTATGTGTTTCCACCGTTTCCTTTGCTCCCTCGTCTGATTGCCAAAATCAAACAGGAAAGAGCATCGGTGATATTGATAGCGCCTGCGTGGCCACGCAGGACCTGGTATGCAGACCTAGTGGACATGTCATCCTTTCCACCATGGACTCTGCCTCTGAGACAAGACCTTCTAATACAAGGTCCTTTCAATCATCCGAATCTACTTTCTCTGAGACTGACTGCATGGAGATTGAACGCTTGATCCTATCAAAGCGTGGCTTCTCCGAGTCAGTAATTGATACCTTAATACAGGCACGAAAGCCTGTCACCAGGAAAATTTACCACAAGATATGGCGTAAATATCTTCATTGGTGTGAATACAAGAATTAGGAGTAGGGTTAGGATTCCTAGGATATTGTCCTTCCTCCAAGAGGGTTTGGACAAAGGATTATCAGCTAGTTCTTTAAAGGGACAGATTTGCGTTTGGCAGAAGTTCCAGACGTTCAGGCATTTTGTCAGGCTTTAGTTAGAATTAAGCCTGTGTTTAAACATGTTGCTCCTCCATGGAGCTTAAACTTGGTTCTTAAAGTTCTTCAAGGGGTTCCGTTTGAACCCCTTCATTCTATTGATATCAAACTTCTTTCATGGAAAGTTCTTTTTCTGATGGCTATTTCCTCGGCTCGAAGAGTCTCGGAGTTATCTGCCTTACATTGTGATTCTCCTTATCTGATCTTTCATTCAGATAAAGTTGTTCTGCGTACAAAACCTGGGTTTTTACCCAAGGTGGTTTCTAACAAGAATATAAATCAAGAGATTGTTGTTCCATCATTATGTCCTAATCCTTCTTCAAAGAAGGAACGTCTTTTGCATAATCTAGACGTAGTCCGTGCCTTGAAGTTTTACTTACAGGCTACTAAAGATTTTCTCCAAACATCTAACCTGTTTGTTGTTTACTCTGGACAGAGGAGAGGTCAGAAGGCCTCGGCAACCTCTCTGTTTCTTTTTGGCTTCGGAGTATAATCGTTTAGCCTATGAGACTGCTGGACAGTAGCCTCCTGAAAAGATTACAGCTCATTCTACTAGAGCTGTGGCTTCCACCTGGGCTTTTAAAAATGAGGCCTCTGTTGAACAGATTTGCAAGGCTGCAACTTGGTCTTCGCTTCATACTTTTTCCAAATTTTCCAAATTTGATACTTTTGCTTCTTCGGAGGCTGTTTTTGGGAGAAAGGTTCTACAGGCAGTGGTTCCTTCCGTTTAAGTTCCTGCCTTGTCCCTCCCATCATCCGTGTACTTTAGCTTTGGTATTGGTATCCCACAAGTAATGGATGATCCATGGACTGGATACACTTAACAAGAGAAAACATAATTTATGCTTACCTGATAAATTTATTTCTCTTGTAGTGTATCCAGTCCACGGCCCGCCCTGTCCTTTTCAGGCAGGTCTAAATTTTAATTAAACTACAGTCACCACTGCACCCTGTGGTTTCTCCTTTCTCGGCTTGTTTCGGTTGAATGACTGGATATGGCAGTGAGGGGAGGAGCTATATAGCAGCTCTGCTGTGGGTGATCCTCTTGCAACTTCCTGTTGGGAAGGAGAATATCCCACAAGTAATGGATGATCCGTGGACTGGATACACTACAAGAGAAATAAATTTATCAGGTAAGCATAAATTATGTTTTTCAAATGTGCTTTGTTCTTTTGGTATCTTTTGTTGAAAAACAATACACACATATCCTACACTAGGGGGAGCTGCTGCTAATTGGCGCCTGCACAGATTTGTCTGGCTAAATAGATGTGTTCATCTTGCTGCCAGTAGTGCAGTGCTGTTCCTTCAGCAAAGGATAACAAGAGAACAAAACACATTTGATAATGAAACTAAATTGGAAAGTTGTTTAAAATCGTATGTTCTTTCCAAATCATGAAATAAAATTTTGAGGTTTCCTATCCCTTTAATGAGTCAGACAGAGCATCAATTTTAAGCAACTTTCTTATTTACTCCTATTATCATTTTTTCTTTGTATCTTTATTTGAAAAAAAGCAGGTATGTAAGCTTAGGAACCTGCCCATTTTTGGTTCAGTACCTGGGTAGCGCTTGCTGATAGGTGGCTACATTTAACTTGCTTTTCAAATAAAGATATCAAGAGAACAAAGAACAATTGATAATAGGAAATTAGAAAGTTGCTTAAAAATGCTGCTGCATCTGAACCATGAAAGAAAAAATGTGAGTTTAGCGTCCCTTTAAGTAAAGCAGAGAGAGAGAGAGCTGCGTAATTGCCCCCTGTTTATTCCATACAAGATATCCTTAATGTCTCTGTTTTTACTATTCCCTGCATCCCAGGGGACTCTTTATTAAAAAGGAAGTTATCTCTCCAGTGTGGGATTGATTGTCCCTGGGACTAATACGGGAGGGGATGGAAGGAGCTCTCTTGCCCCTCAGCCAAAACTCGCTGGTGTTTAGTGAAGTATCTTAGATAGATAGATAGATAGATAGATACAGTAGATAGATACAGTAGATAGATACAGTAGATACAGTGGATAGATACAGTAGATACAGTAGATAGATACAGTAGATAGATAGATAGATACAGTAAATACAGTAGATACAGTATATAGATACAGTAGATAGATAGATACAGTAGATACAGTGGATAGATACAGTAGATACAGTGGATAAATAGATACAGTAGATAGATACAGTAGATAGATACAGTAGATAGATACAGTAGATAGATACAGTAGATAGATAGATACAGTAGATAGATAGATACAGTAGATAGATAGATACAGTAGATAGATACAGTAGATACAGTAGATACAGGAGATAGATACAGGAGATAGATACAGGAGATAGATACAGGAGATAGATTCAGGAGATAGATTCAGGAGATAGATACAGTAGATAGATTCAGGAGATAGATAGATACAGTAGATACAGGAGATAGATAGATACAGGAGATAGATAGATACAGGAGATAGATACAGGAGATAGATAGCTGTGATGTAAGTCTGAATGTGAAGCGTAAAACTGAATGTGTATCTTCCAAGTCAATTTAATTTAAAGAAACACATTTTTATTATCATTTATTTGTAAACGCCACCGAATTTTGTATACAGTGTAATGTTTCGGCTGCAATAAATCTGTCCCTAACTGGCATCAGCAGAGGTGATGAGTTAAGATACTACAAAACAATGCAAGTTTTGCAAGCAATATAGCAGTGGCAGACTGTGCTTGGCTTTAATAACCTGTCCGTATTGGCTACTCCAAAAAAGGAAAGTAGTTAGGGTCGTTTGGCTATTGAAAAAACGACTGCAGCAAACAAGCTGTTCATTCAGACAGATTTTCGATGGTATGTTGTTTTATTGCAGCGCTTCACAAAAATGACTACATGGTGTTTTAAGTCCCTTTACGCTTTCACAATCAGCCGTAATTAGAATAAAATACATAGAACACCTAAAGGGACATAAAACTCCAATTTTTTCTTTCATGATTCGGATAGAACATACAATTTTAAACAACGTTCCAATTTATTTCTATTCTCAAGTGTATTCTTTGTTGAAAAGCAGAAAGGTAAGTTCAGTAGCGTGCACGTTTCTGCCGTACTCTATAACAGCAGTTCTGCAACAGTGTTATACATTAGCAAGAGCACTAGATGGCAGCAGTTTTATAACAATGTTATACATTAGCAAGAGCACTAGATGGCAGCAGTTTTATAATAATGTTATACATTAGCATGAGCACTAGATGGCAGCAGTTTTATAACAATGTTATACATTAGCAAAATCACTAGATGGCAGCAGCTTTATAACAATGTTATACATTATCATGAGCGCTAGATGGTAGCAGTTTTATAACAATGTTATACATTAGCAAGAGCGCTAGATGGTAGCAGTTTTATAATAATGTTATACATTAGCCAGAGCACTACATGGCAGCAGTTTTATAACAATGTTATACATTAGCAAGAGCACTAGATGGCAGCAGTTTTATAACAATGTTATACATTACCAAGAGCACTAGATGGCAGCAGTTTTATAACAATGTTATACATTAGCAGGAGCACTAGATGACAGCAGTTTCATAACAATGTTATACATTAGCAGGAGCACTAGATGGCAGCAGTTTTATAACAGTTATACATTAGCAGGAGCACTAGATGGCAGCAGTTTTATAACAATGTTATACATTAGCAAGAGCACTAGATGGCAGCAGTTTTATAACAATACTATACATTAGCAGAAGCACTAGATGGCAGCAGTTTTATAACAATGTTATACATTAGCAAGAGCACTAGATGGCAGCAGTTTTATAACAATGTTATACTTTAGCAAGAACACTAGATGGCAGCAGTTTTATAATAATGTTATACATTAGCAAGAGCACTAGATGGCAGCAGTTTTATAATAATGTTATACATTAGCAGGAGCACTAGATGGCAGCAGTTTTATAATGTTATACATTAGCAAGAGCACTAGATGGCAGCAGTTTTATAACAATGTTATACATTAGCAGGAGCACTAGATGGCAGCAGTTTTATAACAATGTTATACATTAGCAGGAGCACTAGATGACAGCAGTTTTATAACAATGTTATACATTAGCAGGAGCACTAGATGGCAGCAGTTTTATAACAATGTTATACATTAGCAGGAGCACTAGATGGCAGCAGTTTTATAACAATGCTATACATTAGCAGGAGCACTAGATGGCAGCAGTTTTATAATAATGTTATACATTAATAGGAGCACTAGATGGTAGCAGTTTTATAACAATGTTATACATTAGCAATAGCACTAGATGGCAGCAGTTTTATAATAATGTTATACATTACCAAGAGCACTAGATGGCAGCAGTTTTATAATGTTATACATTACCAAGAGCACTAGATGGCAGCAGTTTTATAACAGTGTTATACATTAGCAAGAGCACTAGATGGCAGCAGTTTTATAATAATGTTATACATTAGCAAGAGCACTAGATGGAAGCAGTTTTATAACAATGTTATACATTAGCAAGAGCACTAGATGGCAGCAGTTTTATAACAATGTTATACATTAAGAGGAGCACTAGATTAGATAGCAGCAGTTTTATAACAATGTTATACATTAGCAGGAGCACTAGATGACAGCAGTTTTATAACAATGTTATACATTAGCAGGAGCACTAGATGGCAGCAGTTTTATAACAATGTTATACATTAGCAGGAGCACTAGATGGCAGCAGTTTTATAACAATGTTATACATTAGCAAGAGCACTAGATGGCAGCAGTTTTATAACAATACTATACATTAGCAGAAGCACTAGATGGCAGCAATTTTATAACAATGTTATACATTAGCAAGAGCACTAGATGGCAGCAGTTTTATAACAATGTTATACTTTAGCAAGAACACTAGATGGCAGCAGTTTTATAATAATGTTATACATTAGCAAGAGCACTAGATGGCAGCAGTTTTATAATAATGTTATACATTAGCAGGAGCACTAGATGGCAGCAGTTTTATAATGTTATACATTAGCAAGAGCACTAGATGGCAGCAGTTTTATAACAATGTTATACATTAGCAGGAGCACTAGATGGCAGCAGTTTTATAACAATGTTATACATTAGCAGGAGCACTAGATGACAGCAGTTTTATAACAATGTTATACATTAGCAGGAGCACTAGATGGCAGCAGTTTTATAACAATGTTATACATTAGCAGGAGCACTAGATGGCAGCAGTTTTATAACAATGCTATACATTAGCAGGAGCACTAGATGGCAGCAGTTTTATAATAATGTTATACATTAATAGGAGCACTAGATGGCAGCAGTTTTATAACAATGTTATACATTAGCAATAGC
This sequence comes from Bombina bombina, assembly GCF_027579735.1. Lineage (NCBI taxonomy): Eukaryota > Metazoa > Chordata > Amphibia > Anura > Bombinatoridae > Bombina > Bombina bombina. The sequence goes on from NC_069505.1 coordinate 619,068,740, forward strand.
ACTAGATGGCAGCAGTTTTATAATAATGTTATACATTACCAAGAGCACTAGATGGCAGCAGTTTTATAATGTTATACATTACCAAGAGCACTAGATGGCAGCAGTTTTATAACAGTGTTATACATTAGCAAGAGCACTAGATGGCAGCAGTTTTATAATAATGTTATACATTAGCAAGAGCACTAGATGGAAGCAGTTTTATAACAATGTTATACATTAGCAAGAGCACTAGATGGCAGCAGTTTTATAACAATGTTATACATTAAGAGGAGCACTAGATTAGATAGCAGCAGTTTTATAACAATGTTATACATTAGCAGGAGCACTAGATGACAGCAGTTTTATAACAATGTTATACATTAGCAGGAGCACTAGATGGCAGCAGTTTTATAACAATGTTATACATTAGCAGGAGCACTAGATGGCAGCAGTTTTATAACAATGCTATACATTAGCAGGAGCACTAGATAGCAGCAGTTTTATAATAATGTTATACATTAGCAGGAGCACTAGATGGCAGCAGTTTTATAACAATGTTATAGATTAGCAAGAGCACTAGATGGCAGCAGTTTTATAACAATGTTATACATTACCAAGAGTGCTAGATGGCAGCAGTTTTATAACAATGTTATACATTGCAAGAGCACTAGATGGCAGCAGTTTTATAATAATGTTATACATTAGCAAGAGCACTAGATGGCAGCAGTTTTATAACAATGTTATACATTAGCAAGAGCACTAGATGGCAGCAGTTTTATAACATTGTTATACATTACCAAGACCACTAGATGGCAGCAGTTTTATAACAATGTTATACATTAGCAGGAGCACTAGATGGCAGCAGTTTTATAAAAATGTTATACATTTTCAAGAGCACTATATGGCAGCAGTTTTATAATGTTATACATTACCAAGAGCACTAGATGGCAGCAGTTTTATAATAATGTTATACATTAGCAGGAGCACTAGATGGCAGCAGTTTTATAACATTGTTATACATTACCAAGACCACTAGATGGCAGCAGTTTTATAACAATGTTATACATTAGCAGGAGCACTAGATGGCAGCAGTTTTATAAAAATGTTATACATTTTCAAGAGCACTATATGGCAGCAGTTTTATAATGTTATACATTACCAAGAGCACTAGATGGCAGCAGTTTTATAACAATGTTATACATTAGCAAGAGCACTAGTTGGCAGCAGTTTTATAATAATGTTATACATTAATAGGAGCACTAGATGGCAGCAGTTTTATAACAATGTTATACATTAGCAATAGCACTAGATGGCAGCAGTTTTATAATAATGTTATACATTACCAAGAGCACTAGATGGCAGCAGTTTTATAATGTTATACATTACCAAGAGCACTAGATGGCAGCAGTTTTATAACAGTGTTATACATTAGCAAGAGCACTAGATGGCAGCAGTTTTATAATAATGTTATACATTAGCAAGAGCACTAGATGGAAGCAGTTTTATAACAATGTTATACATTAGCAAGAGCACTAGATGGCAGCAGTTTTATAACAATGTTATACATTAAGAGGAGCACTAGATTAGATAGCAGCAGTTTTATAACAATGTTATACATTAACAGGCGCACTAGATGGCAGCAGTTTTATAACAATGTTATATATTACCAAGAGCACTAGATGGCAGCAGTTTTATAACAATGTTATACATTACCAAGAGCACTAGATGGCAGCAGTTTTATAACAATGTTATACATTACCAAGAGCACTAGATGGCAGCAGTTTTATAACAATGTTATACATTACCAAGAGCACTAGATGGCAGCAGTTTTATAACAATGTTATACATTAGCAATAGCACTAGATGGTAGCAGTTTTATAACAATGTTATACATTAGCAAAATCACTAGATGGCAGCAGTTTTATAACAATGTTATACATTACCAAGAGCACTAGATGGCAGCAGTTTTATAACAATGTTATACATTAGCAGGAGCACTAGATGGCAGCAGTTTTATAACAATGTTATACATTACCAAGAGCACTAGATGGCAGCAGTTTTATAATGTTATACATTACCAAGAGCACTAGATGGCAGCAGTTTTATAACTATGTTATACATTAGCAAGAGCACTAGATGGCAGCAGTTTTATAACAATGTTATACATTAGCAAGAGCACTAGATGGCAGCAGTTTTATGTTAAAAATTGCCAAGAGCACTAGATGGCAGCAGTTTTATAACAATGTTATACATTAGCAAGAGCACTAGATGGCAGCAGTTTTATAACAATACTATACATTAGCAAGAGCACTAGATGGCAGCAGCTTTATAACAATGTTATACATTAGCAAGAACACTAGATGGCAGCAGTTTTATTACAATGTTATACATTAGCAAGAGCACTAGATGGCAGCAGTTTTATAACAGTTATACATTAGCAAGAGCACTAGATGGCAGCAGTTTTATAACAATGTTATACATTAGCAAAATCACTAGATGGCAGCAGTTTTATAACAATGTTATACATTAGCAAAATCACTAGATGGCAGCAGTTTTATAACAATGTTATACATTAGCAAAATCACTAGATGGCAGCAGTTTTATAACAATGTTATACATTACCAAGAGCACTAGATGGCAGCAGTTTTATAACAATGTTATACATTAGCAGGAGCACTAGATGGCAGCAGTTTTATAACAATGTTATACATTACCAAGAGCACTAGATGGCAGCAGTTTTATATTGTTATACATTAGCAAGAACACTAGATGGCAGCAGTTTTATAACAATACTATACATTAGCAAGAACACTAGATGGCAGCAGTTTTATTACAATGTTATACATTAGCAAGAGCACTAGATGGCAGCAGTTTTATAACAGTTATACATTAGCAAGAGCACTAGATGGCAGCAGTTTTATAACAATGTTATACATTAGCAAGAGCAGTAGATGGCAGCAGTTTTATAATAATGTTATACATTAGCAAGAGCACTAGATGGCAGCAGTTTTATAACAATGTTATACATTAGCAAGAGCACTAGATGGCAGCAGTTTTATAATAATGTTATACATTAGCAAGAGCACTAGATGGCAGCAGTTTTATAACAATGTTATACATTAGCAAGAGCAATAGATGACAGCAGTTTTATAACAATGCTATACATTAGCAAGAGCAATAGATGACAGCAGTTTTATAACAATGCTATACATTAGCAAGAGCAATAGATGGCAGCAGTTTTATAATAATGTTATACATTAGCAAGAGCACTAGATGGCAGCAGTTTTATAATAATGTTATACATTAGCAAGAGCACTAGATGGCAGCAGTTTTATAACAATATTATACATTAGCAGGAGCACTAGATGGCAGCAGTTTTATAACAATGTTATACATTAGCAAGAGCACTAGATGGCAGCAGTTTTATAACAATGCTATACATTAGCAAGAGCACTAGATGACAGCAGTTTTATAACAATGTTATACATTAGCAAGAGCAATAGATGACAGCAGTTTTATAACAATGCTATACATTAGCAAGAGCAATAGATGACAGCAGTTTTATAACAATGCTATACATTAGCAAGAGCACTAGATGGCAGCAGTTTTTATAACAATGTTATACATTAGCAAGAGCACTAGATGGCAGCACTATTTATTGTCATGTAGTGCTTCAGGCGCATGCACGCTACCTATCAAGCAATTTTTTAAGTAAATTGGAAACTTTATTTAAAATTGTATTCTCTGTCTGAAACATGAAAGAATCATTTTAGGTTTCATGTCCCTTTAATTTAAAGGTAGATTTCACTTCAGTATTTTCTACCACAATTATAAAAAAGCAGCAATTAAATCTCTTTTATGGAAAAATATTGACTCTAACTGGAAAACTCATTGGCTAATAAGGACGAATCCCACAGCTGTGTTTGTAGATAGTAACCTACGTGATAACCATAAAACAAAATTTATATGTTTTTCTTTTTTAAAGACACGATGAGTCCACGGATCATCTTCATTACTTATGGGATATTCACCTCCTGGTCAGCAGGAGGATGCAAAGAGCACCACAGCAGAGCTGTTAAATAGCTCCTCCCTTCCCTCCCACTCCAGTCATTCACTTTGCCTACGTTAGTGATAGGAAGAGGTAAAGTGAGGTGTTAGAAAAAGATCTTCAATCAAGAGTTTATTATTTTTAAAGTAGTGCAAGATTGTGCTACTTTGTTCTAGGGTGTAGCCGTAGTCCATATCAGTCTCTTCAGTAGAGCTTTTGGTGGCTTTAGAGCAATTGGAACTGGTGGGACATAATTCTCACTGCGCCTCCTATACATATATGCTGCCCTTATCCTGATAGCCTAAGCACACTTAACTCATGCTTTATCATTTTCCACAGGGCTATGGCTATCTTGAACCTGCTGGATTGTCCTGCTGTCGGACAGTATTTAAAGTAAGTGCTAACTTTGTTTATTCTGGGAAAAGTAAACTCAGAGGAAAGTGGGCACTTTAATTTTATCTGGATATCACATAAGGCTCAGACAATGGGCTCCTTATGTTGGGACATCAGTCTCTCTTATTTGGAGGTTATTGCACAGGACAGCCATAAGTACAGGCACTGGGGCTGGGAGTTGAGCTAATTTTTCGTTTATGGTGGTTTTTTTCATATCAGTTTATGTAAGGCATTTAAGCCGATTGGGTAATGTGTTTTTGACTGTAACACCTACGATGGGCGGGGCTATCGGTTCACGCGCTTCCTAAGTTAACTGCGCAGCACTCAGCCGTTTTATAATTGTATGGACGTCTGCACATTGTGGCTCTAAAACCGCATGGTTTCCTAACTCATTAAAGGGACATGAAATCCAATTTTTTTTTCTATCATGATTTAGAAAGAACATGCATTTTTAAACAACTTTCTAATTTACTTCTATTATCTAATTTGCTTCATTCTCTTAATATCTTTTGCTGAAAAGCATATCTAGATATGCTCAGTAGCTGCTGATTGGTGGCTGCACATAGATGCCTTGTGTGATTGGCTCACCCATGTGCATTGTTATTTCTTCAACAAAGAATATCTAAAGAATGATGCAAATTAGATAGTATAAGTAAATTGGAATGTCGTTTCAAATTGTTTTCTCTATCTGAATCATGAAAGAAATGTTTTGGGATTAGTGTCCCTTTAAGCAAGCGGTTATAGCGCTATTGTGCTCCTGAACATCCGGATCGTTCCAGCTCTAAAAAAGTTGAGACCAGGGAGTGAGTTAGTTTGGCAGGTAGGCGCCTCAGCAGAGTTGCTGAGGTGTAAGGGTGTCTGAATTTTGCTTTGTTTAGCTGATGGGATACGTTTTTCCCTATTGCAGTAAAAAAGTTATCTTTTGAAATTTAAAGACACAGTAACGTTTTTCTGTCATCAAATTTAGAGAGATATAGAGTAATTTGATTATCTTTTAAACATTTTTTGAGCACATATTTCTCACATAGTAAAAAAGTTACCTTTTTAAATTTTAAAGAGACAGTAACGTGTTATTAAAAAAAAAAATATATATATATATATTTTTATTACATTGTTTTTTTCTTATTGTGTTTTAGTATGGACATAGGAGCCGTGCAATATGTTACTTGCTCCATGTGTTTGGATGCAAATGTGGAACCACCAATCCCTTTCTGTCCCTCATGTATTGAGAGGGCTTTGTTATAGGGGAAAAAAAAATTATGAACAAAATTTTTCAAAAGCGGATGCTTCTCAGGAGTCTAATGATGAGATTCAGAGTATGCTGCAGCTTTCTCCCCAAGCATCCCAGACTTTAACGCCCGTTCAAGCAGTGCCCTGTACTTCTGCTCTAGTGCCTGCTGGAGTTACCTTAAAAGACATAGCTGCGCTTATGTCTTCCACAATTTCTGATGCGTTGTCTGCTTTTCCTATGCTACAAGGCAGACGTAAGAGGAAAGACAACCATGTTATCAGTGAGGTTTCTGATGCAATGGTGGTAATCTCGGATGTACCCTCCTAGGGAACTGAGATGGAGGGTATTGAGATTCTATCAGAAGGCGAAATTTCAGACTCAGAAAGTTCATTGCCTTTGACTGATTCAGAGGTTGTATCTTTCAGGTTTAAACTGGAACACCTCCGCCTGTTACTCAGGGAGGTTTTGGTTACTTTAGACGACTGTGATTCTACAGTAGTGGTCGCTCCTGCGAAGTCGAGTAAATTGGACAGATATTTTGAAGTTCCCTCTTACTCAGACGTTTTTCCAGTGCCAATGCGGGCTTCGGAGATTGTTTCAAAGGAATGGGAGAGACCAGGTATTCCCTTCTCCCCCTCTCCTATTTTCAAGAAAATGTTTCCAATAGCTGATTCTGTCAGGGAGACTTGGCAGATGGTTCCTAAGGTGGAAGGGGCTATTTCCACCTTAGCCAAGCAAACTACTATTCCCATTGAGGATAGTTGTGCTTTTAAGGATCCAATGGACAAAAAGTTGGAGGGTCTACTTAAAAAGATTTATGTTCACCAGGGTCTGCTATTGCAGCCAGCTGCGTGCATTGCTACTGTTACTAGTGCGGCAGCATATTGGTTTGATGCTTTGTCTGAGTCTCTCAGGACTGAGGCTTCCTTAGAGGAGATCCAAGATAGGATTAAAGCTCTGAAGTTAGCTAATGCTTTTATTACGGACGCTTCTCTGCAAATTACTAAATTGGCAGCTAAGAGTTCGGGGTTCTCTATCCTAGCCCGCAGAGCTTGGTCTGCGGATGTGTCATCTAAGTCTAAGCTTCTAGCGATTCCTTACAAGGGGAAGAACTTGTTTGGACCTAGCCTGACAGAAATTATCTCTGATATCACGGGAGGTAAGGGTCATCTCCTTCCTCAGGATAAGAGAAACAAACAAAGGACGACAGAGTAATTTTTGTTCCTTTCGAAATTTCAAGGAAAATTCTTTCTCTTCCTCCTCTAAACCAGAACAATCAAAGCCTACTTGGAGACCCAACCAGTCTTGGAACAAGGGTAAACAATCCAAGAAACCTGCTGCTGAATCCAAAACAGCATGAAGGGCATGTCCCCGATCCGGGACCGGATCTGGTAGGGGGCAGACTTTCCTTCTTCGTTTAGGCTTGGGTTCGGGACGTTTAGGATCCCTGGGCAGTAGAAATAATGTCTCAGGGATACAAACTGGAGTTCAAAAGTTTTCCTCCCAGAGGAAGATTTCTTCTTTCAAGATTATCTGCAAACCAGATAAAAAAGAGGCGTTCTTACATTGTGTAAGAGACCTCTCCTCCCTGGGAGGATTGTTCCCGTTCAGTACAGGGGCAGGGTTTTTATTCAAATCTGTTTGTGGTTCCCAAAAAGGAGGGAACCTTCAGACCTATCTTAGACCTCAAGAGTCTAAACAAGTTTCTCAGAGTTCCGTCAATCATGATGGAAACTATTCGTACCATTCTTCCATTGATCCAGGAGGGTCAATTTATGACTACAGTGGATTTAAATGATGCATATCTACATGTTCCTATCCACAGAGATCATCACAGGTTCCTGAGATTTGCTTTTCTGGACAAACACTTTCAGTTCGTGGCTCTTCCTTTCGGTCTGGCCACAGCACCCTGAATTTTCACAAAAGCTCTAGGGTCTCTTCTGGCGGTTCTAAGACCGCGGGGTATTGCGGTGGCGCCTTATCTGGACGATATTCTAATCAAGGCGCCATCTTGTCAACAAGCAATATCTCATACCGACATTGTGCTATCCTTCCTGAGAACTCACGGGTGGAAGGTAAATATGGAAAAGAGTTCCTTAATCCCCAAGACAAGGGTGACTTTCTTGGGAACTCTAATCGATTTTATATCTATGAGCATTTTTCTGACAGAAGTCAGTAAATCAAAGATTCTAGATACCTGTCGAGCCCTTCAGTCCACTCCTCGGCCGTCAGTGGCTCAGTGCATCGAAGTAATCGGACTGATGGTGGCGGCAATGGACATCATCCCGTTTGCTCGGCTCCACCTCAGACCTCTGCAGTTAAACATGCTCAGGCAGTGGAATGGAGATTATGCAGACTTGTCTCCTCGAATAACCCTGGAACAGGAGACGAGGGACTCACTTCAATGGTGGTTGTCTCTGGATCATCTATCCCAGGGAACCTGCTTTCGCAGACCGTCCTGGGTGATTTTGACAACAGATGCCAGCCTTCTGGGGTGGGAAGCTGTCTGGGGTTCCCTAAAGGCTCAGGGAGTGTGGACTTAGGAGGAGTCTGTTCTTCCTATAAACATCCTCGAACTCAGAGCGATCTTCAATGCTCTCCTGGCCTGGCCTCAGTTGGCTTTGGCCCAGTTTATCAGATTCCAGTCTGACAACATAACGTCAGTGGCTTACATCAATCATCAGGGAGGAACGAGGAGTTCCTTAGCGATGACCGAGGTAGCCAAGATAATCCGGTGGGCGGAGGTCCATTCTTGCTATCTGTCAGCGATCCACATCCCAGGGGTGGACAACTGGGAGGCGGACTTTCTGAGCAGGCAGACTTTTCATCTGGGAGAGTGGGAACTCCTTCCGGAAGTGTTCTCCAACCTGATTCTCAAATGGGGTCGTCCGGAGTTAGATCTCATGGCATCTCGTCAGAATGCCAAGCTTCCGAGATACGGGTCAAGGTCCAGGGATCCCCATGCGGAGCTGATAGATGCTCTGGCGGTTCCTTGGTCTTTCAGCCTTGCATACCTGTTTCCTCCGTTTGCACTTCTTCCTCGGGTCATTGCTCGAATCAAGCAAGAGAGGGCATCGGTGAGCCTCATTGCACCTGCTTGGCCTTGCAGGATTAGGTATGCAGATCTGGTGGACATGTCATCTCTTCCACCTTGGAGACTTCCGTTGAGGAAGGACATTCTAATTCAATGACTCTTCCTTCACCCAAATCTAGTTTCTCTGAAGCTGACTGCTTGGAGATTGAACTCTTAATTCTATCCAAGCGAGGTTTTTCTGATTTGGTCATAGAGACCATTATTCAGGCTCGTAAGCCTGTAACTAGAAAGATTTGCCATAAGATATGGCGTAAATATCTCTATTGGTGTGAATCCAAGGGCTACTCATGGAGTAGAGTTAGGATTCCCAGAATTTTGTCTTTTCTCCAGGAAGATTTGGAGAAGGGTTTATCGACAAGTTCCCTAAAGGGTCAAATCTCTGCTTTATCTATTTTGTTACACAAACTTCTGGCAGATGTCCCAGATGTACAATCATTTTGTCAGGCCTTAGTTAGGATCGGGCCTGTGTTCAAACCAGTTACTCCTCCATGGAGTCTGAATTTAGTTCTCAAAGTTCTTCAAGGGGATCCGTTTGAGCCTATGCATTTCTTAGATATTAAGTTGTTATCTTGGAAAGTTTTATTTCTTGTTGCTATTTCTTCAGCTCGTAGAGTGTCTGAGCTCTCGGTGTTGCAATACACTTCGCCTTATCTTATTTTCCATTCAGATAAGGTAGTTTTACGTACTAAACTAGATTTTCTTCCTAAGGTTGTTTCAGATAAGAACATTAATCAGGAGATTGTTGTTCCTTCCTTGTGTCCTAATCCTTCTTCTCAGAAAGAACGTCTTCTGCACAATTTGGATGTGGTCCGTGCTTTAAAATTTTACTTACAAGCGACTAAGGACTTTCGTCAGTCCTCTTCTTTGTTTGTAATTTTCAATGGAAAACGTAAGGGTCAGAATTGCTACGGCTACCTCTCTTTCTTTTTGGCGGAAGAGTATCATCCGTTTTGCATATGAGACTGCTGGACAGCAACCTCCTGAGAGAGTTATGGCTCATTCCACTAGGGCTGTTGCTTCCTCATGGGCATTCAAAAATGAAGCTTCTGTGGAACAGATTTGCAAGGCTGCAACTTGGTCCTCTCTTCACACTTTTTCAAAATTCTATAAATTTGATACTTTTGCCTCGGCTGAGGCCGCTTTTGGGAGAAAGGTTCTTCAAGCAGTGGTGCCTTCCGTTTAGGTTCCCTGTCTTGTCCCTCCCTTATCATCTGTGTACTCTAGCTTGGGTATTGTATCCCATAAGTAATGAAGATGATCCGTGGACTCATTGTGTCTTTAAAAAGAAAAGATAATTTATGCTTACCTGATAAACTTATTTCTTTTTAGACACATTGAGTCCACGGCCCGCCCTGTTCTTTTAGACAGGTTTTTAATTATTATAAGCTTCAGACACCTCTGCACCTTGGCTTTTCCTTTCTCTTCCTAACTTCGGTCGAATGACTGGAGTGGGAGGGAAGGGAGGAGCTATTTAACAGCTCTGCTGTGGTGCTCTTTGCCTCCTCCTGCTGACCAGGAGGTGAATATCCCATAAGTAATGAAGATGATCAGTGGACTCATTGTGTCTAAAAAGAAGCAAATTTATCAGGTAAGCATAAATTTTCTTTTTTATCTTTGTAGGTTCTCTGAAGCCAAAGTGTATTGTGCAATCTTGTGCAAACTTTGCTGACGGAAAACCAACCAATCCAGATATTTTATTGCACAGATTTCCAATAATTGCAGATCAAATTAAGAAATGGCTTCTACAGATGCGGCAGGATTTCGGAGACATCGATGCCTTTGTCCAGCGCATTCAGTCCAATAAAAGAGGAACTTTTAGAGTTTGCTCTTCCCATTTTACATCCGATTGCTACTTCATGAATGGGTTAACAAAGTGCCTAAAAGCAGATGCGGTGCCTTCCATCTTTGGTAACTGGGGCTGCGCAACTGACAGCGAGACAGACACAGAAGAGAACATACTTCCACCTCCTTCAAAAAGATGTCAGGAGCATAATTATGCAGAGAACAGTCACACATACGGACTAAACACGTCGTCATTATATCATAATACTGACGCTTCCATGGAAGTTGTGATTAAAACTGAAAATGCATATACTGATCCATATTTTTGGTCGAGAAATGCAAAAACCCAAACAGATCCTTCTATTTCTAAGACGTCCCCTTATGTTGGAATGGTTGATGCTAGTGTCTCTACAGATCCAGTCGACCTACCTCCACTTGATGGAGCTAAAGAAGAACCAGCTGAAGAGTTTTATGAAGACTTCTTCTCAGAGCCCTCTGACCTTGATGAGTCAGAAGAAAGACTCAGAAAAAAAGATCCTGATTTTATTCCCAACAGTGATTTAAGCTGTAGTGAAACGTCTGATATTGAAGAACCTTCGGAGACGCATTACGTGAAGGAGAAAAAGTTTATCATATTTGAATCGTGCTTAGATCAGTTGTTGCGTCATCTGCTTTGTCCATTCAATGGAGTATGCAATAGTCCAATTATTGAGATGCATAAAGTTATTGATGGCACCTCACTAACAGTTTTTGGCGAATGTCACGTTGGCCATAAAGTCCGGCTATGGCAGAGCCAACCTACAGTTGCAAGACTGCCTTTGGGAAACGTTCTTATGACTGCAGCTGTGACGTCTAGTGATCTCACATACTCAAAAGTGGCTAAAATGTTCAAAATTGCAGGTGTACCATTTATGTGCGATGCTACGTTCATTAGACATCAAAAAAAATTACTGGAACCAGAACCAGCAGTAGATATACAGGTATGTATTGCTGCTTATAGGTTTTACCTACTGTATATAATACCCAATAGTGGTCAGTAGTAGAAACACACAAGAAAATATATCAAAATGTAGAGGTGAGTACATGTTTGCTCACCATAAATAGACAACTGGTAGCTGTATGTGCAACTGAGAGCTCAAAATTGTTTTTAATCACCATTTTTTTCATTTTTTTTAATCTGCATCAATAAGAGTACAGTTTACAAATATTTGCACAAAACACATCGTCTTTCGGAGAGAAGCTATATTAATAGAAATAGAAAAAAACGTACATGGACAGTCTAAACCTTAGTCATCTTAAAGTCTTATTTTAGATTAAGCTGCAAATAGCCTCGTGCGCCCTTTCTATATCATGCAGCAGGAACGGTAAAAAAGTTATTTTAAAGTAAATATTGTTTCTGGACACTTTTGAAATGCCTGCCAAGCTTCGCCCACTGATGACATCTTGATCTGAGCTGCAAATGGTGTCCAATAACAAAAAGCTCACTAGTTGAATTCAACAGATTGTCAATGCTATTCAGCAGAGTGCCTAGATGAAGCCCAGATTGTGATGTCATCAGTGGGCGGAGCTATGCAGCTATTTCAAAGTGACCAGAAGCAATTGCTTAGTAAACAAATGCATAATTAAAATACAATGCATTAGCGCTTGTGCTTAATTTCAAATTATCAGTTATTTGTAGAGCATCAACAGATTCTGCAGCGCAAAAAACATGGGTCTAATATGCAAGGTGAAAGTTATGAGTAGGGTTGCCACCTTTTTCCCCAAAAGATTCCTGAATACTTTTTAAATGGGGATGGAGAGGGTGTGTCTCAGGGCTTGGCGTGGGGGCGTGGCTTTTCACAGCCTAAAATTCAATATGAAATCACAATTTTTATTTATAATATATTATATATATAAATATATATATAAATATATATATATATATATATATATATATATATATATATATATATATATATATATATATATAGCAGAAGACAAGAAGCACTCCAGAAGACTTTCAAATAGTGTCACCTTTAATAGTGAACGTTTTCGGGCAATAAACTGCCCGTCCTCAAACTTCTGGAGTGCTTCTTGTCTTCTGCTATAATTTGTTTGTTAGCACCCGAAGCTGCTGCTTGATTAGAATCTGGAGTGCACTTTGCTTGTCTATATATATATATATATATATATATATATATATATATATATATATATATATATATATATATATATATATATAAAAGCCCTAGGTGTGATAGAGGCGCCTGTCACCTTAGTACAGCCGCAGTGTGTGTCACTGTGTGGGGTATTGTGCGGCCAGGAGCGTGAGGGTTAATGTCAGTGTGGGACATGCTACTGGCGGAGAGTTACAAATCAGAGGTTGAGAGACAGACTGAGACACAGCCAGGGAGAGACCAGGCTGCTGTGGTTGTTAGTGAGTGAGACGAACACAGCAGGTTGTCTGCTTACAATTAAGAACAAACTGATAAATGCCACCATGACTGTATTCTGGTGAGTCCGGGTACAGAAGCTTTTAATAGTGACAAGTGGCATAATAAGACTAGTAGCATATCGATGTTACCTGCGGGAACTGATTGACTGGAACTAGTTTATTACTCTGTAATAGTGACAGCCAAGAGGTTTTTCCTGTGTTACCGGTGGTGTGTAGAGCTGAAGGAGACTGTCTGCTCCCTGCTCTGCACTTCCAGGAATTCATGTTGGTGGCAACCCTGAGATACACGGGTCATTCTGACTAGAGACCACAGAGAGGGAGTCCGGTCAGCAGCAGCATCCTGGGAGTCCAGCACTGAGGCAGCACACGCTCTGCTATCCGATCCGCATGCATTGCTGGCTTACCACAGCCTGCAGATCGGAGACCTGAGAAAAAGGCAGCAGAAGTAGTGTGTGGCATGCTGCGTGTAGCCAGCAGGCTGTAGGACCCAGGAGGACGCAGCTTAAACCCAGCCCAATGCCTGCTGTTGCGCCAATAACATGTGCCTGCTGCCCTAGAGCTTGCCGCCCCGCCCCAGCCTGTTTCACAGTGACTCACAAATCACCTCTTCCTCCCCTGGGCTGTATTTTACTGGCTGAGAAGGTAAAATACAGGCCCGGTGGCAGACCAAGGCACCGCATGTAGATGGAGTCTGTGATAGTCAGAGGATGATCCGGGACACGGAACATTCCTCCTGATTCTGGGGCTGTCCCAGTGATACCGGGGCAGGTGGCAACCTTTAGTTATGAGAGACAAAGGGATAGAGGGCCCTGCCAAGAGTTTCACTGTTGTAAATCAGCTCTCATGAAGGTGATCTACAAAGCAGCTGGGCTTGTAGGCTTACATGCAAGGGGATAGCTAGAGGAGGAGAGGAACTAAGATAAGCAATGTTAGTGTATATTATATGCATCCCTAAACAGTAGAGTCTTTAAAGAGCTCTTGAAAGTTTGAAAACTAGGGGTGAGTTGTGCAGAGCCAGGCAGAGAATTCCACAAAATAGTGCTAGTCTGGAGAAGTCTTGTAGACGGAAATGTGAGGAGGTAATAAGAGTTGAGGAGAGTAGGAGGTCATGAGCTGAGCGAAGGGGGCGAGAGGGAGAGTATCTGGAGACAAGGTCTGAGATATAAGGGGGAGCATTGCAGTTGAGGGTCTTGCATGTCAGAGTCAGAATTTAGTGTTTTATTCTGGAGGCTATAGGAAGCCAGTGTAGGGATTGGCAGAGTGGTGCAGCAGATGAGGAGCGATGTGTAAGGAAGATGAGCCTGGCAGAGGCAATTATTATAGATTAAGGAGCTAGGCAGCAGCTAGGGAGACCAGAGAGGATGGAGTTGCAGAAGTCAAGGCAGGAAATAAGAGAGTGGATTAAACTCTTACCTGTATCTTGTGTGAGGAAGTGGGGAATTTTGGAGATGGTTTTTGAGGTGGAAGCGGCAGGAATTGGCCAAATTTCAAATGAGAAGTAGATTTCCTTCTTAATATAAGGAGGTTCCATGGCTTCATTCCTTACTGTTGGGAAATTCTGAACCTGGCCACCAGGAGGAGGCAAAGACACCCCAGCCAAAGGCTCAAATACCTCTCCCACTTCCCCCACCCCCAATCATTCTTTGCCTTTCGTCACAGGAGGATAGTAGAGAAGTGTCAGAATATTTTGGAGTTGTTCCTCAGGAGGAGTATATGCCCTTCGATATGGGACTGGAGTTTTAAGTAGTCTTGTCAGCCTCTCAGTGTGAGCATTGACGAAAGTTAGTCTTGAGATGCATGGAGAGTCTTCCTGCGAGCCCATCCAGACTGCCTGCTAACAGTGTCTTAAAGGGCCACTGTAAGTAAATATTTTCTATGCCTGTTACTAACTAACTACCCCAAATACGCTTTTTATCAATAGCATTTCATTAACATATCTCTACCGTATGTCAGAAATCTTGTCTGCAAATTTAATTGTTTTCCAAACCCACTCCGTGGGTATCCTTTGCTCTGTACCAATCCGTTTACAATACCTAGGTTTCAAAATGGCGCTTTAAACACAAAGTTATTGGTTTAAGTATTTTGAACATGCAGTGCTGAAAATAGTGGGCAGGATAACGTGACATCATCAGCGAATAAAAGATATAACTTTTAGAACGTTATGAAACTTCGTTTTGGAGAAAATATAGGTCAGTAGGTTTTAATTAATGTTTATTAACTTTAATATGTTAGTTGTTTAGCTTAAAAATTATAACAGAAAGTAATCCTTTAAGCAACCAGTGTTGACGAGTTTCACTGTCTACTTTTTCTTCACTCAAGTCCATGTCAGGAGCAATGCTACAAGACTGTCACACTTGAGAGGCTGTTTTTCTGTTCCACAGCATGGATTCTGGTAAGATCGTTTTAATTTTTACATATTCTCTCTGTGCAAAGAAAATCACAAAGACAAGGGCGCCTCCTCGTGTGATATAGTTTGGACAAATGTAAAAATAGGTGAATACAGATTTTATACTCACAAGTAAAGCAGCACTCTGTTGTGCTTATAGAGGCAGACTGGGAGTTCACAGTGTCCCAGTTCACTGACCAAGGCAGTGCAACAAATCACTCCAGGGTAGATTTCAATCAAGCTCAGGCTCTCAGCAAAGAGTTAAAATACCATAGTTTAATGGTGCAGTAAAATACAATATAAAATGTCACAAATGTGACCGTAACAATGGATAAACAAGCAACTAGTTTCTCAGATCTCTGTCTGTTTCCTCAGGCTTCTGAGAAACTAGTTGCTGGGACTCGTTGCTGAACTCCCAGTCTGCTTCTATAAGCACAACAGAGTGCTGCTTTACTTGTGAGTATAAAATCTGTATTCACCTATTTTTACATTTGTCCAAACTATATCACACGAGGAGGCCCCCTTGTCTTTGTGATTTTCTTTGCACAGAGAGAGTATTTACCCAGACTGGTTTTGTGACAAGGAGCTGACTTCTGGATCTAAGGGAGAATCTTATATATGTGCTACCCAGGAGGACTAATAAACCTCTGAATTGCCCTCCTAATTTTGGGACTGTCTGAGCATCAATATCATATGCAGATAAGAACTTATTAGAGACTTAATATTATTTATTTATTATATATTGTTTTAAGCTGCATTTTCTGTTTATATTGATCTCATCACATCACATTTGATGAGAGTCCATGTCTCATTTTTTCTGTAATTGTCATTATTATTTTGTCTTTATACATTATTATCTGATCATTTTATATTATTTTTAAGTTTTTATTGTTTTTACTATACTTCATTATTATCCTACAGATTGTTTTATATATTTCTTCTAGCGCCCCCTAGAGTTACGCTTGCATAGTGTAACAGGTATTTCTAATTTTTACATATGTTGAAAACGCTAGAAGACAGGGTCACAGTGTGGCTCCTTTTATCTTAATAGAATCTTGGATTAATGCCTCCTGAGGGAGGTTATTGAATAGTGGGGATTAATCAAATGTGATACGTTGATTTATGCTGCTTTGTGTGGAGATTTATTGGGTTCATAGACTGTTGTTATGCTGTAACGGAACACACAGATTTTTACTTTCACTTTGAACGCTGCGCAGTTTGTAGCTTGGCGCGCTTTTTCTCATAGCAGGGGCGGTCCTGTCTTGCGCACCACGTGACCGGGTGTGGTCACACGTTCATTTTCCCTTTCCTGACCAAGCTAGCTGTCGGAGAAGACATTTGTTTCTCTGTTGCCTGGGTCTAGGAGGTGGTGAGTGCCCCAGTCACTGGGAGTGTAAAGGTGCCGTTTTCTGAGAAATACAAGATAATTTATTCTGTGTCCTACTGTTATAAGCACAAGCTATGGAGGATTCTGATATGCTCAAGGGTACTCCCTCTATCCCTAATAGTAATGCCTGTCTATATTGTGAGGAGGCCTTGGTATGCCCGCCCTCTCAACTATGTTCCGTATGCATCAACTATGTTCCATATGCATCAACAAGGTTATTATGTCTAAGAAGGTTAACCCCTTTAGTACTACTGAGCCGTCCACCTCTGAGGACTCGCCGTCCTGTGAGGTGCATACCCATCAGTCATCTCCTTGATCACATGCAGCTTCCCATAGCACGCCTGATCCTCCGTCTGGAGGGAGCCTTTTACCATCAGACTTTACCACGCAGTTAAAGACGGCGGTGTCTGAGGCTCTTAGTGCTTTACCTCGCCCTGCAAAGTGCAAGCAAAAGGTTAAAAATAGCTCTCCGGTCCAGGGGTCATCCAGTGATTTATTAGATTTGTCTGTTTTTGAAGTATCCAAGAATGGGTCACACTCGGAGTCTTCAGAGGGTGAACTTTCTGGATCGGAGCCTGCTACCTCTAGGCCTCCGGCTGCGGAGGAGCCAGCCTTTAGATTTAAAATTGAACACTTACGTTTTCTTCTAAAGGAGGTTCTGTCGACATTAGAGGTTCCAGAGGCCAAGTTGCCTGATGATCCTTTGATCCCTAAATTAGACAGTGTACGAAGACAGGGTAGCACCGCTAATTTTACCTGTACCTGTAAAAATGGCGAACATTATTAAGAACGAGTGGGATAGAATTGGATCTTCCTTTTCCCCTTCATCTGCCTTAAAAAAATTATTACCGGTCCCAGAATCTCAGCTGGAGTTGTGGGGTTCCGTCCCTAATGAGGATGGCGCTATCTCCTTGCTAGCCAAACGTACTACTATCCCACTTGAGGATAGCCCATAATTCAGAGAGCTGATGGATAAGAACATGGAAACTTTTCTCCGAGAAATGTTTCAGCATACGGGATACCTGTTTCAACCGGCAGTGGCTGTTGCCTCGGGTGCTGGAGCTGCGGCCTTCTGGTGCGACTCCTTAGCGGATTTGAACAAGGTGGAGGGTCCGCTCGACGTTATCTAAGAAAGAATTAAAGCCTTGAGAATTGCTAATTCTTTTATCTGTGATGCAAACATGCAGATTATTCGCCTGAATGCTTAGATTTCTGGTTTCTCAGTACAGACCCGTCTAGTTTACTTTCCCTTCCCTTTAAGGGAAATATTTGATTTGGTCCAGGCCTGGACTCCAATATCTCCACAGTTACACGGGGCAAGGGTGCCTTCCGACCGCAGGATAAAAAGAACAAATCTGAAGGTCAAGGATATAATTTTTGTTCCTTTCGTTCTGAAAAGTCCCAACGTTAGCAGTCCTTCTCTAAGTTTGCGCAAACCAAGATAACTTGGAAGCCAGCCCAAACCTGGAATAAATCCAAGCAGAACATGAAGACCGCCGAGACCAAGTCAGCATGAAGGGGCGGCCCCCGATCCATCGCTGTTTTCAGAAGGTTGGAGGGATACAAGATAGGTTTCAAATCTCATCCACCCAAGGGCAGATTTCTCCTCTCAAGCCTGTCTTCTAGACCAGAAAAGAGGGAAGCCTTTCTGGGGTGTGTGCGGGATCTGGCCTCCTTAGGGGTCATTGTCTCGGTTCCTATAACAGAGGGAACTTTCAGCCCGATTTTGGATCTAAAGTGCTTAAACAAGTTTCTAAATGTCCCCTCGTTCAAGATGGAGACAATAAGCTTCATCCTTCCTCTAGTTCAATGAGGACAGTTCATGACCACTATAGATCTGAAGGATGCTTACTTTTATGTGCCAATCCACAAGGATCACTACTAGTTCCTAAGTTTTGCGTTCCTGGATCAACACTTCTAGTTCATTGCTTTTCCATTTTGGTCTAGCTAGTGCTCCCAGATAATTCACAAAGGTTCTAGGGGCTCTCCTGGCTGTCGCCAGAACCCAGGGTTTAGCAGTAGCTCCCTACTTGGACTACATTCTGGTTCAAACACCATCCTTTCGTCTAGCGGAAGACCATTCGGTATCTCTTCTCTCTCTTCTTCGTTATGGATGGAAGATGAACTTAGAAAAGAGTTCTCTTATTCCAAGCACCAGGGTAGAATTCCTGGGTACTATAATAGACTCAATATCCATGAGGATATTTCTAACAGACCAGAGATGTTGCAAGCTAGCTTCGGCATGTCTTGCTCTCCGGACCTCCTTAAGGCCATCTGTGGCTCAGTGTATGGAGGTATTTGGTCTCACGGTGTCCAGCATGGACATAATTCCCTTTGCCAGGTTCCATCTCAGACCTTTACATCTGTGCATGCTGAGGCAGTGGAACGGTGATCATTCAGATCTGTCTCAACTGATTTCCCTGGACAGCCGGTCGAGAGAATCGCTCTCTTGGTGGCTCTGTCCAGATCATCTGTCCCGAGGGACATCCTTTCTAAGACCATCCTGGGAGAGTGTGACTACGGACACAAGTCTATCGGGGTGGGGAGCTGTTTGAGGTGCCAAGAAGGCACAGGGCCTGTGGTCTCCGGAGGAACGCTCCCTCCCGATCAACATTCTGGAACTTCAAGAAATCTACAATGCTCTGAAGGCTTGGCCTCTTCTGGGTTCGTCCCTGTTTATCAGATTCCAGTCAGACAATATAACCTCGGTGGCTTACATCAACCATCAGGTGAACGAGAAGCTCCCTAACAATGAGGGAAGTATCTTGGATTCTGGAGTGGGCGGAGGCCCACAACTGTTCGCTGTCAGCAATCCACATTCTGAGTGTGGACAACTGGGAAGCGGATTTTCTCAGCAGACAATCCTTTCATCCGGGGGAATGGTCTCTCCATCCTGAAGTGTTTGCGGAGATATGCAGCAGGTGGGGGACGCGGGAGATAGATCTCAGGCAGAGCTAATAGATGCATTAGCAGTGCCTTAGAAGTTCAGTCTAATCTACATTTTTCCGCCAATACCACTCCTTCCTCGGGTAGTGGCCCTTATCAAGCAGGATCAGTAATACTGATTGCTCCATCATGGCCGCGAAGGATGTGGTTCGTGGATCTAGTGAGGATGTCATCTTCTTCTCCATGGAGGTTACCTTGTCGCAGGGATCTGCTGGAACAAGGCCCTTTGTTCAATAAAATCTAGATTCTCTGAGGCTTGGAGATTCCAGATGTTCAGTCTTTCGTTAAGGCTCTGATTAGGATCAGACCTGTGTTCAGATCTTCGGCACCTCCTTGGAGTCTGAATCTGGTTCTTAAGGTTTTGCAACAAGCTCTGTTTGAGGCTATGCATGAAATTTACATTGTTGTTATCCTGGAAGGTTCTTTTTTACTGGCTATTGCTTTTGCGCGCAGAGTATCTGAGATTGCCGCCTTGCAATGTGAGCCTCCTTATCTGGTGTTTCATTCTGATAAGGCTGTACTATGTACTAAGTTTGGGTTTCTTCCTAAGGTCGTGTCAGACCGCACCATCAATCAAGAGATTGTGGTCCCTTCCTTGTGTCCTAATCCTTCTTCTTTGAAGGAACGTTTGCTTCATAATTTGGCCTTAAAGTTCTATTTTCAGGCTACTAAGGATTTTAGACTAACTCGTTCCTTGTTTGTTGCCTATTCTGGGAAGTGTAAGGGACAGAAGGTCTCCGCGACTTCCTTGTCTTTTTGATTAAGGAGTGTTATCCGCTTAACTTATTAGACAGCGGGACATAAACCTCCTCAGAGAATTACGGCTCATTCTACTAGAGAAGTGGCTTCCTCTAGGGCCTTTAAGAATGAGGCCTCTATCAGATCAGATTTGTAAGGCGGCTACCTGGTCCTCCTTACATACCTTTTTCTAAATTTTACAAGTCTGATGTTTTTACTTCAGCTGAAGCAGTTTTCGGGAGAAAGGTTTTGCAGGCTGTGGTGCCCTCAGATTAGGGTCTTCCTCTCTTTTTGTCCCTCCTGTTATCATTCAGTGTCCTCTAGAGCTTGGGTATAAGTTGCCCAACAGTAAAGAATGAAGCCATGGACTCTCCTTATATTAAGAAGGAAAACATAAATTATGCTTACCATATAATTTAATTTCCTTCTGTATAAGGAGAGTCCAAGGCTCCCGCCCGTGTTCTCCGATGGGCAGCCCCCTAAATTATATTTTTCTTCTGGCACCTTTTATACCCTGATATTTCTCCTACTGTTCCTTGTTCCCTCGACAGAATGACTGGGGGATGGGTGAAGTGGGAGAGATATTTGAGCCTTTGGCTGGGTTGTCTTTGCCTTCTCCTGGTGGTCAGGTTCAGTATTTCCCAACAGTAAGGAATGAAGCCGTGGACTCTCCTTATACAGAAGGAAATTAAATTATCTGGTAAGCATAATTTATGTTTGTTTTTCATGGCAAATTTCAGTTACCTTTTCCCCCTCTTCCCTGTATCATGTGACAGCCATCAGCCAATCACAGACACACATCAATTTATACTGTGAACTCTTGCACATGCTCAGTTTGAGCTGGTGCCTCAAAAAAGTGTGCAGATACAAATACTGTGCACCGTTTGATAATGGAAGTGAATATAAAATGAAAATTGCTGCTCTATCTTTATCAGGAGAGTTTAATATTAACTGTAGTCCCTTTTTAAATATAAACGTTTAGCGCCCAATAGAATAAAGTTCAGAGATGGCAGCGCAAATGCGTTTAAATAACAAATGAAACCGTTCTGTACATAATACAGTTAAAGACTAAAATAATATTTGTTAGAACTTATGTTTGCACTAATGTCCGGTGCTATATGTTCTACTTCCGCACAGGGGTTAAACATATCGCTAAAGTGACTCTCAGAACACATTGTAACTCCCAAGCAGAATACAGCCAGTGATTAGCAGCTACGTGCGTATGCGGCTCCTTATTGGCTCAAGGTCTGCTCAGGAGCTGCTATGTGTTGTGTAAATAAAGTAAAACTGGGGAGCTGTGTTTGCAGGGTTAAACACATAGCTTAGCAAAGGGCATTTGTGCAATAATAAAATGCTCTAATTACAGTATTATATTTGTACATTGTACCCCTTAAAGGGATAGGAAAGTCCATATTAAACTTGCATGATTCAGATAGAGCATGTCATTTTAAGACACTTTTAAATTCACTTCTATTTTCAAATGTGCTTTGTTCTCTTAGTATCCCTTTTTAAAAAATGAATACGCACATATCATGCACTAGTGGGAGCTGCTGCTGATTGGTGCCTGCACACATTTGTCTCTTCTGATTGGCTAAATAGATATTTTCAGCTTCCTGTCAGTAGTGCAATGCTATCCCTTCAGCAATGGATAACAAGAGAATGAAGCAAATTTGATAATAGAAGTAAATTGGAAAGTTGTTTAAAATTGTATGTTCTATCTGAATCATAAAAACAAAATTTATGCTTACCTGATAAATGTATTTTTTTCTTGACACGATGAGTCTACGGATCATAGCGCTGCGGAATCTGTTGGCGCTCTACAAATAACCGATAATAATAATAATCATCATCATCAATTACTGTTGGGAATATCATTCCTGGCCAGCAGGAGGAGGCAAAGAGCACCACAGCAAAGCTGTTAAGTATCACTTCCCTTCCCACAACCCCCAGTCATACGACCGAAGGAAAAGGAGAGAAAGGAAATAACACAAGGTGCAAAGGTGCCTGAGGTTTATAAAACAAAAAGACTGTCTGAATAAACAGAAATAAATTTATCTGGTAAGCATAAATTTTGTTTTCTTTGTAATGACACGATGAATCCACGGATCATCATCAATTACTGTTGGGAATTAATACCCAAGCTAAAGGACACAGATAAGGGAGGGACAAGACAGAGAACCTAAACAGAAGGCACCACTGCTTGAAAAAAACCTTTCTCCCAAAGGAGGCCTCAGCCGAGGCAAAAGTATCAAATAATACAATTTTGAAAAAGTATGTAGAGAGGACCAAGTTACATTCTTGCAAAACTTTTCCACAGAAGCTTAATTTTTTAAGGCCCAGGAAGAAGAAACAGCCCCCGTGGAACGAGCCGTGATTCTTTCAGGAGGCTGATGTCCAGCAGTTTCATAGGCTAAGTGAATTATACTCTTCGGCCAGAAAGAAAGAGAAGAAGCCGTAGCTGTCCGACCCTTGCGTTTCCCAGAGAAAACGACAAACAAAGCAGAAGACTGTCGAAAATCCTTAGTCGCCTGAAATAGAATTTAAACACACGCACCACATCTAGGTTGTGCAGCAAACGCTCCTTATGAGAAGGAGGATTAGGACACAAAGAAGGAACAACTATTTCCTGATTAATATTCCTACCCCAAAACACTTTAGGAAGGAAAACTAACTTAGGACATAGAGCCACCTTATCAGGAAGAAGGATAAAACAAGTAGATCACACTGCAACCCCGAGAGTTCAGAGGCTCTCCGAGCAGAAGAAATGGCAACAAGAAACAAAAACCTTCCAAGATAACATCTCAATATCTAAGGAATGCATAGGCTCAAACGGAGCCTGCAGAAGGACTTTAAGAATAAGGAAGAGACTCCAGGGATGAGCATCAGGATTAAACACAGGCCTGATTCTGACTAAGGCCTAAAAAAAGATTGCACATCAGGTCCATCCGCCAGACGCTTATGCAACAAAATAGACATGGCTGATATTTGACCCTTCAAAGTACTCTCTGACAAACCCTTCTCCAGACCTTCGTGGAGAAAGGACAAAATCCTAGGATCCTGACTCTACTCCATAAGAAACATTTGGACTCGACCAGTACAGATATTTATGCCATATTTTATAGTAAATCTTGCTAGTCACAGGCTTACGAGCCTGGATCAAAGTCTCAACGACCGACTCCAAGAACCCACACTTTAGATAAAATTAAGCGTATAATCTCCAAGCCGTCAGCTTTAGAGAAGTGAGATTTAGACGAAGGAAGGGACCCTTAAATAGACGGTCCTTCCTCAGAGGGAAATTACACGGCACTGCCAGCGCATCTGTCAGGACAGCCTGTGGATCCATTGACCTCGAACCGAACCTCTGGAGCTTGGCATTCTGCCGAGATGCCATGAGATCTAGCTCTGGCCGCCCCCATTTGAGGATCAAACTGGAACACACCTCCGGATGGAGTTCCTACTCCCCGGGATGAAAAGTCTGCTCAGAAAATCTGCTTCCCAATTGTCCACTCCTGGAATGTGGATCGCAGATGGACAGCAGTTGTGGGTCTCCACCCACTGCATATTTTTGGTCACCTCTGACATCATTGCCAAGGAACCCCGAGTTCCTCCCTGGTGGTTGATGTAAGCCACCGATATTAAGTTGTCCAACTGGAACCTAATAAATCGGGCTAAAGCTAACTGAGACCAGGCCAGTAGAACATTGAAGATCGCTCTCAGCTCTAAGACGTTCATGGGGAGGACTGACTCCTCCCAAGTCCATAGACCCTGAGCCTTTAACGAGCCCCAGACTGCTCCCATCAGGCTGGCATCCGTGGTCACAATCATCCAGGTAGGTCTGCGGAAGAGATTCTCTTGTTGCTTGATCCAGATCTATCCGTGGAGACAGATCCACATAGTCCCCGTTCCATTACCTGAGCATGCATAACTGCAGAGGTCTGAGATGAAATCGAGCGAACGGAATGATGTCCATGGCAGCTAACATCAGACCAAATACCTCCATACATTGAGCCACTGACGTCCGAGGAAAGGACTGAAGGGCAAGACGAGTCGAAAATCCTTGTTTTTCTGACCTCTGTCAGAAACATCTTCATTAATAGGGAATCTATATGATCCCCAAGAACACTACTCTTGTAGCTGGAACCAAGGAACTTTTTCCCAGATCGAGGAAAGACAACAAGATCTCAGTATGAGAGTTTGCTTGTTAAAAGACTGCGCCTGAACTAGAATGTCGTCCAAATATGGCGCCACTGCAATGCCCCGTGACCGGATTACCGCCACCAGAGCCCCCGGGACCTTTGAGAAAATTCTGGGAGCTGTGACAAGGCCGAATGGAAGGGCCACAAACTGAAAGTGCTTGTCTAGAAAAGCGAATCTCAGAAACTTGTGATGATCCCTGTGGATGGGAACATAAAGGTACGCATCCTTTAGGTCTATGGTTGTCATGAACTGACCCTCTTGACCCAAGGGAAGAATGGAACGTATAGTTTCCATCTTGAAGGACGGTACTCTGAAAAACTTGTTTAGACATCTTAGGTCTAAAATTGGTCTGAAAGCTCCCTCTTTCTTGGCAACCACGAACATATTGGAGTAGAATCCCAGACCCTGTTCCAATATGGGGACTGTAACACTCACTCCCAGGGCGGAACACTCACTCCTGAGGGAGGAAATTACCTTTTCCTCCTGAATTATCAGAAATAATTTCGGCCAAGCCCGGCCCAAATAAGGTCTTACCCTTGTAGGGAATCGCCAAAAGTCTGGACTTAGATGAAACATCCGCAGACCAGGATTTCACCATAAGGCTCTGCAAACCAGTACAGCAAAGCCAGAAATCATTGCTTCCGACTTAATGAGTTGAAAGGAAGCATCCGAGATAAAGGAATTGGCCAAATTAAGAGCCTTAATCCTATCCTGGATTTCCTCAAGAGGAGAATCAGTCTGAATAGAATCAGGCAATGAACCAGACCAGTAGGCTGCCGCGCTGGTGACGGTAGCAATACACACCGCAGACTGCCATTGCAGTCCTTAAAGGAACAGCTATCCTCTATGGCAGGGGTGGGCAAGAGGTAGATCGCGGTCTACCAGTGGACCACGAGTGAATTTTGAGGTGACCCTCTAGAAGATTTCAAAAGTCTGCATAATAAGAGAAACCTTTCTCACACATCTAGATTCTGAATGAAGAGCCTTACCACCGTAGATGTATGAGAAATGTTTCTCTTATGCAGACTTTTGAAATCGGCTATGAGTCTATGTGTACTTCAGCATGCGCGACGCGACTGTAGCTGAACTCGCTGCCCCAGCTTTGGTTACTGCCTGTCCCAAACTCTCCTACTTTTTGTCTCAAGAGCGGTCAGCCCATAGTACCGACTCTTCATGCGCCAGGCTGAGATGTTGCTCGGTATCCCTGGGTTTGGCAGTTCCAGGTCCTGCTCTGTCTGATATTCTGCTGCTACTTTCTAGTTCTCTCCTCCATTACTTGTCACCAGGCTCTGCTGGGTGAATGGTCTGTTGTTTTTTTTCCCCACAGGGTCTGTTACTCCCCCTCAGGGTCTGTTACTCCCCCTCAGGGTCTGTTACTCCCCCTCATATTCTTTTACTTACTCTGTACCAGGCTTTGATGCTGCTCTCTGATACTTTCTCTAACACACTAATATTAGCTGTACTTTGTGTTAGTTTCTGCAGCTTTCTGTCCCCAGAATTTGTTGTCACCAAATTGTGCAGGTCAGTGCTGTTGCTGATATACCAGTCTCTGGTTACTGTGTAAGGCAGCAGAGAGCCTGCAGGTCCTGCCACTGTCACAACTATTTGCAGTAGTCTTCAGCTAGTAACAGTTGGGTGGAGAGCAGCCAACAGGACCTGCCCCCTAATCAACCTGACATAGCATCCAGCCAATACAATTACTTTGTAGAATGAGTCTGTCTATGATTGGCTGAGATTAGTTCATTGTCATTGTTGTACCTGAGCTGTGGGTTTCCCATGTGTTCCAGGCTTGACTAGTCTGCTAGCCCTCGAGCTGTCTTGATTGTGAGACTACTTATTCATACACAGGGGCGGTACACAGATAAGGTTGCTTTATGGTCTCACCGTGACGTAAAGAGAGCTCTCGCAGTAAGTAAAGAGTGTGGCTGTATTAATTATTAAAGAGAATGCGGCTGATTTTTAAAGCTGTATTATTTGTGGCAAAAATACCATTTTCAGCCAGCAGGTCCTATTTGTGGCAAAAATACAATTTCAGCCAGCGACTGGTGTTTTTTTTAGTTAGGTGACCACGTCACTTGGAATAAAATTAAAGGTAGCCCTTACCTTACAAAAGTCTGCCCACCCCTGATCTATGGGAATAGTGGTTCTCTTAACCAAAGTGGAAATTGCTCCTTCCACCTTAGGGACCGACTGCCAAGACTACTTAATAGAGTCAGCTATTGGGAACATTTTCTTAAAAATTGGGGATGGAGAA
>NC_069505.1:619100608-619145608 GCF_027579735.1 Bombina bombina
TATTCTTGTTAAAGTGAATGTAACAACAGGAGTAAAATGTAAATTTTGATGAATTAAAGTGCCTATGTTTTTAATCAAATTTTTAAAACCTGGCACTTTAGCATCAAAATTTACATTCACTTTAAGTGAGTTTGCAGCAGGATTCAGTGGTGCCCAATGTTGCTTTACTTAGACATCAGCCCTAATGTGCAGGAACAATACTAATTTAGCTGGGGTTACAAATGTAGTAAGTGTGTGTTCCTGCAGCGCTACGACTCAGGCACTACAGCCTTCGATGTAATCTCTGCTATTTCATTGGGGGGGGGGGGGGGGGTCAGACTTGACTTTTAAAACATAAAAACATATCTAACTAATTTCTGCTGATATGTATTAACACTTTACGTTTATAAACATATCAGGTGTTTAATAGCAAATACTTATTCATCAAATCTGACAATAAGACTGTAGGCTAAAAATATTGCAGGAGAACACTGTTTCTTCTGTTATGTGTGATCAGTCCACGGGTCATCATTACTTCTGGGATATAACTCCTCCCCAACAGGAAATGCAAGAGGATTCACCCAGCAGAGCTGCATATAGCTCCTCCCCTCTACGTCAGTCCCAGTCATTCTCTTGCACCCAACGACTAGATAGGATGTGTGAGAGGACTATGGTGATTATACTTAGTTTTTATGACTTCAATCAAAAGTTTGTTATTTTACAATAGCACCGGAGCGTGTTATTACTTCTCTGGCAGAGTTTGAGGAAGAATCTACCAGAGTTTTTTACTATGATTTTAACCGGAGTAGTTAAGATCATATTGCTGTTCTCGGCCATCTGAGGGAGGTAAAAGCTTCAGATCAGGGGACAGCGGGCAGATGAATCTGCATTGAGGTATGTAGCAGTTTTTATTTTCTGAATGGAATTGATGAGAAAATCCTGCCATACCGTTATAATGACATGTATGTATACATTTCAGTATTCTGGGGATGGTATTTCACCGGAACTACTCTGTTAAAAGTCACTAATCCTTTTAATAAGTATTTATCATGTTAAACGTTTTTGCTGGAATGTAGAATCGTTTACATTTCTGAGGTACTGAGTGAATAAATATTTGGGCATTATTTTCCACTTGGCAGTTGTTTGCTTTTAATTGTGACAGTTTCGTTTCTCTTCACTGCTGTGTGTGAGAGGGAGGGGCCGTTTTTGGCGCTCTTTGCTACGCATCAAAAATTTCCAGTCAGCTACTCTTATATTTCCTGCATGATCCGGTTCATCTCTGACAGATCTCAGGGGTCTTCAAACTTCTTTGGAGGGAGGTAGATTCTCTCAGCAGAGCTGTGAGAATTTTATATTGACTGTGAATAAAAACGTTGCTCTGTAATTTTTTATGTCAAATTTAATTATTGTTATTTTACTAATGGGAACAAACCTTTACTAAAAGTTGTGTTGTTTTAAAGTTTGATGCTATAACTGTTTTTCAGTTCATTATTTCAACTGTCATTTAATCGTTTAGTACCTCTTTGAGGCACAGTACGTTTTTGCTAAAAAAGATTATAACCAAGTTGCAAGTTTATTGCTAGTGTGTTAAACATGTCTGACTCAGAGGAAGATATCTGTGTCATTTGTTCCAATGCCAAGGTGGAGCCCAATAGAAATTTATGTACTAACTGTATTGATGCTACTTTAAATAAAAGTCAATCTGTACAATTTGAACAAATTTCACCAAACAGCGAGGGGAGAGTTATGCCGACTAACTCGCCTCACGCGGCAGTACCTGCATCTCCCGCCTTATGGCGCCTAGTACATCTGGGCGACCATTACAGATAACATTACAAGATATGGCTACTGTTATGACTGAAGTTTTGTCTAAATTACCAGAACTAAGAGGCAAGCGTGATCACTCTGGGGTGAGAACAGAGTGCGCTGACAATACTAGGGTCATGTCTGATACTGCGTCACAGCTTGCAGAGCATGAGGACGGAGAGCTTCATTCTGTGGGTGACGGTTCTGATCCAAACAGATTGGATTCGGATATTTCAAATTTTAAATTTAAATTGGAGAACCTCCGTGTATTACTAGGGGAGGTTTTAGCAGCTCTCAATGATTGTAACACCGTTGCAATACCAGAGAAATTGTGTAGGTTGGATAAATATTTTGCGGTACCGGCGAGTACTGACGTTTTTCCTATACCTAAGAGACTAACTGAAATTGTTACTAAGGAGTGGGATAGACCCGGTGTGCCGTTCTCACCCCCTCCAATATTTAGAAAGATGTTTCCAATAGACGCCACCACTCGGGACTTATGGCAAACGGTCCCTAAGGTGGAGGGAGCAGTTTCTACTTTAGCTAAGCGTACCACTATCCCGGTGGAGGATAGCTGTGCTTTTTCAGATCCAATGGATAAAAATTAGAGGGTTACCTTAAGAAAATGTTTGTTCAACAAGGTTTTATATTGCAACCCCTTGCATGTATCGCGCCGATTACGGCTGCGGCAGCATTTTGGATTGAGTCTCTGGAAGAGAACCTTAGTTCATCTACGCTAGACGACATTACGGACAGGCTTAGAGTCCTTAAACTAGCTAATTCATTCATTTCGGAGGCCGTAGTACATTTAACCAAACTTACGGCTAAGAACTCAGGATTCGCCATCCAGGCACGTAGGGCGCTGTGGCTAAAATCCTGGTCAGCTGATGTTACTTCTAAGTCCAAATTACTTAATATACCTTTCAAGGGGCAGTCTTTATTTGGGCCCGGTTTGAAAGAAATTATCGCTGACATTACAGGAGGTAAGGGCCACGCCCTACCTCAAGACAAAGCCAAAGCTAAGGCTAGACAGTCTAATTTTCGTCCCTTTCGGAATTTCAAAACAGGAGCAGCATCAACCTCCACTGCACCAAAACAGGAGGGAGCTGTTGCTCGTTACAGGCAAGGCTGGAAACCTAACCAGTCCTGGAACAAGGGCAAGCAGGCCAGGAAACCTGCTGCTGCCCCAAAGACAGCATGAACCGAGAGCCCTCGATCCGGGACCGGATCTAGTGGGGGGCAGACTTTCTCTCTTCGCCCAGGCCTGGGCAAGAGATGTTCAGGATCCCTGGGCGCTAGAGATCATATCTCAGGGATACCTTCTAGACTTCAAATTATCTCCCCCAAGAGGGAGATTTCATCTGTCAAGGTTGTCAACAAACCAGATAAAGAAAGAAGCGTTTCTACGCTGTGTACAAGATCTGTTATTAATGGGAGTGATCCATCCGGTTCCGCGGTCGGAACAAGGACAAGGGTTCTACTCAAACCTGTTTGTGGTTCCCAAAAAAGAGGGAACTTTCAGGCCAATCTTAGATTTAAAGATTCTAAACAAATTCCTAAGAGTTCCATCGTTCAAAATGGAAACTATTCGGACAATCTTACCCATGATCCAAAAGGGTCAGTACATGACCACAGTGGATTTAAAAGATGCTTACCTTCACATACCGATTCACAAAGATCATCCCCGGTACCTAAGGTTTGCCTTCTTAGACAGGCACTACCAGTTTGTAGCTCTTCCATTCGGATTGGCTACGGCTCCAAGAATCTTCACAAAGGTTCTGGGTGCCCTTCTGGCGGTACTAAGACCGCGAGGGATTTCGGTAGCTCCGTATCTAGACGACATTCTAATACAAGCTTCAAGCTTTCAAACTGCCAAGTCTCATACAGAGTTAGTTCTGGCATTTCTAAGGTCGCATGGATGGAAAGTGAACGAAAAGAAGAGTTCTCTTTTTCCTCTCACAAGAGTTCCATTCTTGGGGACTCTTATAGATTCTGTAGAAATGAAGATTTACCTGACAGAAGACAGGTTAACAAAGCTTCTAAATGCATGCCGTGTCCTTCATTCCATTCAACACCCGTCAGTAGCTCAATGCATGGAGGTGATCGGCTTAATGGTAGCGGCAATGGACATAGTACCTTTTGCACGCCTACACCTCAGACCGCTGCAATTGTGCATGCTAAGTCAGTGGAATGGGGATTACTCAGATTTGTCCCCTACTCTGAATCTGAATCAAGAGACCAGAAATTCTCTTCTATGGTGGCTTTATCGGCCACACCTGTCCAGGGGGATGCCATTCAGCAGGCCAGACTGGACAATTGTAACAACAGACGCCAGCCTACTAGGTTGGGGCGCTGTCTGGAATTCTCTGAAGGCTCAGGGACTATGGAATCAGGAGGAGAGTCTCCTTCCAATAAACATTCTGGAATTGAGAGCAGTTCTCAATGCCCTTCTGGCTTGGCCCCAATTAACAACTCGGGGGTTCATCAGGTTTCAGTCGGACAACATCACGACTGTAGCTTACATCAACCATCAGGGAGGGACAAGAAGCTCCCTAGCAATGATGGAAGTATCAAAGATAATTCGCTGGGCAGAGTCTCACTCTTGCCACCTGTCAGCAATCCACATCCCGGGAGTGGAGAACTGGGAGGCGGATTTTTTGAGTCGCCAGACTTTTCATCCGGGGGAGTGGGAACTTCATCCGGAGGTCTTTGCCCAAATACTTCGACGTTGGGGCAAACCAGAGATAGATCTCATGGCGTCTCGCCAGAACGCCAAACTTCCTCACTACGGGTCCAGATCCAGGGATCCGGGAGCGGTTCTGATAGATGCTTTGACAGCACCTTGGAACTTCGGGATGGCTTATGTGTTTCCACCCTTCCCGCTGCTTCCTCGATTGATTGCCAAAATCAAACAGGAGAGAGCATCAGTGATTCTAATAGCGCCTGCATGGCCACGCAGGACTTGGTATGCAGATCTAGTGGACATGTCATCCTGTCCGCCTTGGTCTCTACCTCTAAGACAGGACCTTCTGATACAGGTTCCATTCAGACATCAAAATCTAACTTCTCTGAAGCTGACTGCTTGGAAATTGAACGCTTGATTTTATCAAAACGTGGTTTTTCTGAGTCGGTTATTGATACCCTGATACAGGCTAGGAAGCCTGTTACCAGAAAGATTTACCATAAAATATGGCGTAAATACCTATACTGGTGCGAATCCAAACGTTACTCCTGGAGTAAGGTTAGGATCCCTAGGATATTGTCCTTTCTACAAGAAGGTTTAGAAAAGGGTTTATCAGCTAGTTCATTAAAGGGACAGATTTCAGCTCTGTCCATCTTGTTACACAGGCGTCTGTCAGAAAATCCAGACGTCCAGGCCTTTTGTCAGGCTTTAGCTAGGATCAAGCCTGTGTTTAAAGCTGTTGCTCCGCCATGGAGTTTAAACTTAGTTCTTAACGTTTTACAGGGTGTTCCGTTTGAACCCCTTTATTCCATTGATATAAAATTGTTATCTTGGAAAGTTCTGTTTTTAATGGCTATTTCCTCGGCTCGAAGAGTCTCTGAGTTATCAGCTTTACATTGTGATTCTCCTTATCTGATTTTTCACTCAGACAAGGTAGTTCTGCGTACTAAACCTGGGTTCTTACCTAAGGTAGTCACTAACAGGAATATCAATCAAGAGATTGTTGTTCCATCCTTGTGTCCAAATCCTTCTTCAAAGAAGGAACGTCTTCTACACAATCTGGATGTAGTTCGTGCCCTCAAGTTCTACTTGCAGGCAACTAAAGATTTTCGCCAAACTTCTTCCCTGTTTGTCGTTTATTCTGGACAGAGGAGAGGTCAAAAAGCTTCTGCTACCTCTCTCTCTTTTTGGCTTCGTAGCATAATACGTTTAGCCTATGAGACTGCTGGACAGCAGCCTCCTGAAAGAATTACAGCTCACTCCACTAGAGCTGTGGCTTCCACTTGGGCCTTTAAGAATGAGGCCTCTGTTGAACAGATTTGCAAGGCTGCAACTTGGTCTTCGCTTCATACTTTTTCCAAATTTTACAAATTTGACACTTTTGCTTCTTCGGAGGCTATTTTTGGGAGAAAGGTTCTTCAGGCAGTGGTTCCTTCTGTATAATGAGCCTGCCTATCCCTCCCGTCATCCGTGTACTTTTGCTTTGGTATTGGTATCCCAGAAGTAATGATGACCCGTGGACTGATCACACATAACAGAAGAAAACATAATTTATGCTTACCTGATAAATTCCTTTCTTCTGTTGTGTGATCAGTCCACGGCCCGCCCTGTTTTAAGGCAGGTAAATATCTTTTAAATTATACTCCAGTCACCACTTCACCCTTGGTTACTCCTTTCTCGTTGATTCTTGGTCGAATGACTGGGACTGACGTAGAGGGGAGGAGCTATATGCAGCTCTGCTGGGTGAATCCTCTTGCATTTCCTGTTGGGGAGGAGTTATATCCCAGAAGTAATGATGACCCGTGGACTGATCACACAACAGAAGAAAGGAATTTATCAGGTAAGCATAAATTATGTTTTTACTGTCTATCTGTCTGTCTATAACTGTCTGTCTGTCTGTAACTGTCTATTACTATCTGTCTATATCTGTCTATCAATATCTGTCTATTGGTCTATCTGTTTGTGTCTTTATTTCTGTCAGTTTATACATTTTAATTCTATATGATTGCTTTAATGTAAATAGTAAATAAATAGCACAATAATATAAATATATATATATATATATATATATAATATAAGAATAATATATAGCTGTAATTATATTGCCTGTCTACAAATGAAAGAAGAAAGTGTAAACTTTAAGTATCTATAAAATAATGAGCCCATCATGTTGAAACCTAGGTTTCTTTCATGTAATTGGCAAGAGTCCACAAGCTAGTGACGTATGGGATATACAATCCTACCAGGAGGGGCAAAGTTTCCCAAACCTCAAAATGCCTATAAATACACCCCTCACCACACCCACAATTCAGTTTTACAAACTTTGCCTACTATGGAGGTGGTGAAGTTTGTGCTAAGATTTCTACGTTGATATGCGCTTCTCAGCATTTTGAAGCTCGATTCCTCTCAGAGTACAGTGAATGTAAGAGGGATGTGAAGGGAGTATCACTTATTGAATGCAATGGTTTTTCTCACGGGGATCTATTTCATAGGTTCTCTGTTATCGGTCGTAGAGATTCATCTCCTACCTCCCTTTTCAGATCGACGATATACTCCTATATTCCATTACCTCTACTGATAACCGTTTCAGTACTGGTTTGGCTATCTGCTATATGTGGATGGGTGTCTTTCGGTAAGTATGTTTTCATTACTTAAGACACTCTCAGCTACGGTTTGGCACTTTATGTATTTTATAAAGTTCAAAATATATGTATTATACTTATATTTGCCATGAGTCAGGTTTATGTATATTTCCTTTTGCAGACTATCGGTATAGTCTTTTCAATTGACTGTTTTTTCATTAAATTTTGCAGGCAAAATTAGGCTCGCGCGGGCGCAAAATGCCAAAGTTTATTGTGTCCGATGGCGCAAATTCGTAATTTCCTTGCACAAGGTTGCGTCTACAATGACGCAAGTGTGTCATTTCCGGTTGTTGTTAGCGGCAAAAATTATTTAGTTTGCGGTGTGCGTCATACTTGGCGCCAAGCAATTTCATTATTGAAAACCCCATTCCTATATGCCTCTTGCCTTTTTCTATGTCAGAGGGCTATGCTGTTTGCATTTTTCTCCCATTCCTGAAACTGCCAAATAAGGAAATTGATCATTTTGCTTTATATGTTTTTTTTCTTAAATTTGCAAGATGTCTCAAACTGTTCCTGTCTCAGAAAAACACTGTTGGAACCCTGCTGCATGATAACAGTTCTACCAAAGCTAAGTGCATTTGTTGTAAATTTGTGGAGATTATATCTCCAGCTGTGGTATGTAATAGTTGTCATGATAAACTTTTAAATGCAGAGAATGTGTCCATCAGTAATAGTGCATTGCCTGTTGTTCCGTCAACATCTAATGTACATTATATACCTGTGAATATAAAAGATTGTATTGCTGATTCGATTCAGAAGGCTTTGTCTGCTATCCCGCCTTCTAATAAACGTAAAAGGTCTTTTAAAACTTCTCATAAAGTTGATGAAATTTCAAATGACCGACAACATACTGAATTATCCTCCTCTGATGAGGATCTATCTGATTTAGAAGTTCCTTCCTCAGATGTTGACACTGACAAATCTACTTATTTATTTAAAATGGAGTATATTTGTTCCTTGTTAAAAGAGGTGTTGATTACATTGGATATTGAGGAAACTAGTCCTCTTGATATTAAAACTAGTAAACTTTAAAATTCTGTTTATAAACCTCCTGTGGTTACTCCAGAGGTTTTTCCAGTTCCTGGTGCTATTTCTGATATGATTTCTTAGGAATGGAATAGGCCTGGTACTTCTTGTATTCCTTCTTCAAGGTTTAAAAAATTGTATCCTTTGCCAGCAGTTAGATTGGAGTTTTGGGAAAAGATCCCCAAAGTTGATGGGGCTATTTCCTTTAGATGGGAAACTTGAATCTTATCTAAGGAAAGATTATTTATATTCTGGCTATCTTCTCAGGCCTGCCATTTCTATGGATGATGTTGCAGTTGCTTTAACTTTTTGGTTGGAAAGCTTAGCGCAACAGGAAATGGATCCTGATTTGTCTAGCATTGTTCGCTGGCTTCAACATGCTAATCATTTTATCTGTGATGCCATTTTTTATATCATCAAAATTGATGTTAAATCTATGTCTTTAGCTATTTTAGCTAGAAGAGCTTTGTGGCTCAAATATTGGAATGCTGACATGGTATCTAAATCTAGATTACTATCTCTTTCTTTCCAAGGTAATAAGTTATTTGGTTCTCAGTTGGATTTAATTATTTCAACTGTCACTGGGGGAAAGGGAGTTTTTTTTTTTTGCCTCAGGATAAAAGACCTAAGGGTAAATCTAAAGCTTCTAACCGTTTTCATTGCTTTCGACAAAATAAGGAACAGAAACCTAATCCTTCCTCCAAAGAATCTGGTTCCAATTGGAAACCTTCTTCAAGTTGGAGTAAATCCAAACCGTTTAAGAAACCAAAGCCAACCCCCAAGTCTGCATGAAGGTGCGGCCCTCATTCCAGCTCAGCTGTTAGGGGGCAGGTTAAGATTCTTCCAAAACATTTTGGCAGATTCTGTCCAAAATCAATGGATTCAGAGTATTGTCTCTCAAGGGTACCGAAAAGGATTCAGTAAGACCTCCTGTGAGAAGATTTTTTCTCTCACGCATCCCAGCAAATCCAGTAAAGGCTCAGGCTTTTCTGAAGTGTGTTTCAGACCTGGAGCTTTCAGGGGTAATCATACCAGTTCCGTTCAGGAACAGGGTCTGGGGTTTAATTCAAATCTATTCATTGTCCCAAAGAAATAAAATTCATTCAGGCCAGTTCTGGATCTGAAAATTTTGAATCGTTATGTAAAAGTGCAAACTTTCAAAATGGTGACTATAAGGACTAATCTGCCTTTTGTTCAGCAAGGGCATTATATGTCCACAATAGACTTACAGGATGCATATCTTCATATTCCGATTCATCCAGACCACTTTCAGTTTCTGAGATTCTCTTTTCTAGATAAGCATTACCAATTTGTCGCTCTTCCATTTGGCCTAGCGACAGCTCCAAGAATCTTTTCAAAGGTTCTTGGTACCCTGCTCTCTGTAATCAGAGAACGGGGTATTGCGGTGTTTCCTTATTTGGACGATATCTTGGTACTAGCTCAGTCTTTACATTCTGCAGAATCTTACACGATTCAACTAGTGTTGTTTCTTCAAAGACATGGTTGGAGGATCAATTTTACCAAAAGTTCTTTGATTCCTCAGACAAGGGTCACCTTTTTAGGTTTCCAGATAGATTCAGTGTCCATGACTCTGTCTCTAACAGACAAGAGACGATTAAAATTGGTTTCAGCTTGTCGAAACCTTCAGTCTCAATCATTCCCTTCAGTATCTATGTGCATGGAAGTTTTAGGTCTCATGACTGCAGCATCGGACGTGATCCCCTTTGCTCGTTTTCATATGAGACCTCTCCAGCTTTGTATGCTGAACCAATGGTGCAGGGATTATACAAATATATCACAATTAATATCCTTAAATTCCAATGTTCGACTCTCTCTGACTTGGGGGTTAGATCACCATCGTATAGTTCAAGGGGCCTCTTTTGTTCGTCCAACCTGGACTGTGATCTCAACAGATGCAAGTCTTTCAGGTTGGGGAGCTGTCTGGGGATCTCTGACAGCACAAGGGGTTTGGAAATCTCAAGAGGCGAGGTTACCAATCAGTATTTTAGAACTCCGTGCTATTTTCAGGGCTCTACAGGTTTGGCCTCTGTTGAAGAGAGAACCGTTCATTTGTTTTCAAACAGACAATATCACAACTGTGGCATATGTCAATCATCAGGGTGGGACTCACAGTCCCCAAGCTATGAAAGAAGTATCTCAGATACTTGCTTTGGAGGAATCCAGCTCCTGTCTTGTTTCTGCGGTTCATATCCCAGGTATAGACAATTGGGAAGCGGATTATCTCAGCCGTCAGACTTTACATCCAGGGGAGTGGTCGCTCCATCCAGATGTGTTTTCTAAGATTGTTCAGATGTGGGGTCTTCCAGAAATAGATCTGATGGCCTCCCATCTAAACAAGAAACTTCTTAGGTACCTGTCCAGGTCAAGGAATTCTCAGGCGGAGGCGGTGGATTCGTTAGCAGTTCCATGGTGTTACCAACCTGCTTATATCTTCCCGCCTGTAGTTCTTCTTCCAAGAGGGATTTCCAAGATCATCATGGAACATTTGTTTGTGTTGCTGGTAGCTCCAGCATGGCCTCACAGGTTTTGGTATGCGGATCTTGTTTGGATGTCCAGTTGCCAACCTTGGCCACTTCCATTAAGGCAATACCTTCTGTCTCGTGGTCCGTTTATCCATCAGGATCTCAAATCATTAAATTTGAAGGTGTGGAAATTGAACGCCTAGTGCTTAGTCATAGAGGTTTCTCTGTCTCAGGGATTAATACTATGTTACAGGCTCGTAAATCTGTTTCTAGGAAGATTTATATTTTATGGTGTTCTCGTAAATTCTCCTGGCATTCTTTTAGAATTCCTAGAATTTTACAGTTTCTTTAGGATGGTTTGGATAAGGCTTTGTCCGGAAGTTCCTTGAAGGGACAAATCTCTGCTCTTTCTGTTTTATTTCACAGAAAGATTGCTAAGCTTCCTGATATTCACTGTTTTGTTCAGGCTTTGGTCCGTATCAAGCCTGTCATTAAATAAATCTCTCCTCCTTGGAGTCTTAATTTGGTTTTGAAGGTTTTACAGGCTCATCCGTTTGAGCCTATGCATTCTTTGGACATTAAACTACTTTCTTGGAAAGTGTTGTTCCTTTTGGCCATCTCTTCTGCTAGAAGAGTTTCCAAATTATCTGCTCTTTCTTGTGAATCTCCTTTTCTGATTTTCCATCAGGATAAGGCAGTTTTGCAGACTTCATTTAAATTTTTACCTAAGGTTGTGAATTCTAACAACATTAATAGAGAAATTGTTGTCCCTTCTTTGTGTCCTAATCCTAAGAATTCTTTGGAGAGATCTTTACATTCTTTGGATGTAGTAAGAGCTTTGAAATATTATGTGGAAGCTACTAAAGATTTCAGGAAGACTTCTAGTCTATTTGTTATCTTTTCTGTTTCTAGGAAAGGTCAGAAGGCTTTTGCCATTTCCTTGGCATCTTGGTTAAAGCTTTTGATTCATCAGGCTTATTTGGAATCAGGTCAGGCCCCGCCTCAGAGAATTACAGCTCATTCTACTAGATCAGTCTCCACTTCCTGGGCTTTTAAGAATGAAGCTTCAGTTGATCAGATTTGCAAAGCAGCAACTTGGTCTTCTTTGCATACATTTACTAAATTCTACCATTTTGATGTATTTGTTTCTTCAAAGCAGTTTTTGGTAGAAAAGTTCTTCAGGCAGCTGTTTCAGTTTGATTCCTCTGCTTATGTTTAAGTTTTTTCTCTTTTCATTATGAGAATAAACTTATATTTTGGGTTGTGGATTAATTTTTTTCAGTGGAAAATGGCTGTTGTTATTTTTTATCCCTCCCTCTCTAGTGACTCTTGCGTGGAAGTTCCACATCTTGGGTATTACTATCCCATACGTCACTAGCTCATAGACTCTTGCCAATTACATGAAAGGAAACATAATTTATGCAAGAATTTACCTGATAAATTAATTTCTTTCATATTGGCAAGAGTCCATGAGACCCACCCTTTTTATGGTTTTTATGTTTTTTTGTATAAAGCACAATTATATTTTCAGTTCCTTTTGTTGATGCTTTCTACTCCTTTCTTTATCACCCCACTGCTTGGCCATTCGTTAAACTGAATTGTGGGTGTGGTGAGGGGTGTATTTATAGGCATTTTGAGGTTTGGGAAACTTTGCCCCTCCTGGTAGGATTGTATATCCCATACGTCACTAGCGCATGGACTCTTGCCAATATGAAAGAAATGAATTTATCAGGTAAGTTCTTACATAAATTATGTTTTCCCATAGCTAATCTCTTCTGCTGAGGATAAAATGTGCAAACAATGACTGTGTGGAATATTGAAACTTTAAACCATGTTAAATATTAAGGGACATGAAACACAAAATGTTTCTGTCACGATTCAGACAGGACATGTGATTTTTAACAACTGCACAATTTACTTCATTCTCTTCGCATCCTTAGTTGAAAAGCATACCAAGGTAGGCTCGGGAGAAGCAGGGCATTACTGGGAGCTAGCTGTTGATTGGTGGCTGCACGCATATGCTTCTTGTCATTGGTTTACAGATGTGCTCAGCTAGCTCCCAGTAGTGCATTGCTCCTCCCTTCAACAAAGGATACCAAGAGAATGAAGCAAATTGTTTAAAATTGTATGTTCTATCTAAATCATGAAAAGAAAATCCCTTTAACTATTTAACATGGTTTATTCCACACGTTTATTGTTTGCACATTAATATATCCGTCCTTAATTATCAGCAGCAGAAGATATTTAATAAGGGACACCTAGGTTTCAATATGGCAGCACACAATACTTTATAGGTGTTCAATTTTCATAAAGTATAGGAAAAGGGGGCAAAATAAATATTACATTGCAGAGGTTTTTTTACTACACATAATTCAACATTTTTTATTACAACCACAAGGTGTTTTTGTAATATCTTATTATTTAAGGGACATTTTAATCCAAAATGTTGTATTACTGATTCTAGATAACTGTGTTAACACCTTCAAAAAAAGTTAAACACATAGGCAAATTCACATGAGAGCTACAAGCATTGCAGCTATTCCGAGCAGGACACCTTTGGTGATTGGACATTTACTGTATATTATAATTACACAGTATTGTAATTAGATATGTTTGCATTATGTGAGATCTTTTCTGACTCCCACCATTCTCCTTTTTAACAGATGGGTCAGTGTCCGTAGATGACCCCGAAATACAGGATGCTCCATTAAGTCCCAAATCTGAGATGATGGAAGACTCTGATTCAATCAAAAGTGACGAGAGCACAAAACCCAAAAGGCAAAACAAGCGTACGAGGAAGCGGGGAAGACCTCGGAAAAATAAGGTCAATAAACCAAGAGCTGGGGAAGGAGAAACCAAGAAAACAAAAGAAATGCCAAAAAGGAGCACAAGACGCACCAAAGTCGAAGATGTAGCTGTAGATACTGAGAATAAGGAAACTGCTAATGAAAACACAAAAAGAAATAAAAAGGAGAGTA
The DNA here is from genome assembly GCF_027579735.1 of Bombina bombina. Lineage (NCBI taxonomy): Eukaryota > Metazoa > Chordata > Amphibia > Anura > Bombinatoridae > Bombina > Bombina bombina. The sequence continues at coordinate 619,114,206 of NC_069505.1, forward strand.
ACATCCCTGTGTACGTTTATAACAGCGAACAAGGCGAAAGCTTTGATGAATCACTTTATACATCTCATGGGACACTGAAGTCGTTATTTAATTGTTCCGAGTGTGACAAGTGCTTCATTTCTAAATCAGAGCTTATAATGCATCTCGAAACTCACGATGAGCTTTTGGTTTGCTCCGATTGCGGCAAATCTTTCAACCACAAGTCGCAGTACGTGGCCCATAAGAAAGTCCATGCAAATTTAAAACGCTACGTCTGTCCTGATTGTGGGAGAGCATTTAAAGTAAAGGCACAGATGCTTCGGCATCAGGGTACCCATAACGATGAGAAACCATTTGTCTGTATGGATTGTGGGAGAAGTTTTAAACGGAAAGCGACCCTCTCTCAACATCAGATGCTTCACACAGGGGAGAAACCGTATTCATGTGCGGAATGCGGGAAAAGTTTCAGACAAAAGTTCCAGCTTGTTCTTCACGAGAAGGTGCATACGGGAGACAAACCCTTTGCCTGTACTGAATGCGGGAAGCGTTTTAGGCAGAAATTACATCTTGCACGACATGAGACAGTTCATATGATTAAAGGGACATAGAAAGGAAATTCTTTGTCTCGTGTATAAAAGGCTGAACGATGGATTATGTTAACTGTTTGCATGAAACCGACTGTTATAACCTGTTTACATTGTAATGTTTCGGAAATACATGAAGGATACTGCAATATTCATTCTCATTGGCTGATGGGGACAGCACTTCAATAAGGATGAAAACAAAATGGCGATAAAAAAAAAATACATTTCAATAAAAAATACATTTCAAGATGCACTCCTTTGGATCCAGTGAAGAAACACTTTACTTTATGTCCCTTTAAAGGACTGTTCTGATGCACAAGTTACTTGCTGTTTCAATTAGTGTCTCTTGCGTAATGTGCTTTTATCCTATACAAAGGTTTCAATCAGGGGCCACAGCACAATACAGCTACCAAGCAGCGCACGTATGATGACTGGCAGCTACCTGCATATGCCATCCCAAATTCTGTCAGCAGCTGTTTCCTGTGACTCCCGCGCATGTCTTTTATCTATGTATTTTTTACTCCTTTGTGAGCGGTTAAAGGGATATATCACAATCCTTAAGAAAAACGTTTCTAACGATTTATTCCCAAACACGTTAAATGTGAATTATATAGAAAAATCCATAGATAAACTATTTTAAAGGATTCTGATCGACCCTTTAGTCAGCTACGGACTGCACGTTTGGATAAGGTATTATGTATTTCTAACATTACCTTATATGTCAGAGAGAAAACCGTATTTAAATATTTTCTGATTTTCCCACAATGCAGTGCTGAAAACTGAACACAAAACCCGAATCCGTAGAACGAGGTATAAAATGGTCGATTTAAATGGATATTTAATGCTAAAATAAAACGCAGTAATTCATGAGAGATGTGATCTTTCAGCACTAGGGTCCCTTGTTAACTGCGTTTAAAGGGAATGATTGCTGGTGTCAGAGTACGTTGCATTCCAAGTTGTTCCAATACAATATCCCTTTATGGTATGTAAAACAGTCCTGTGCTGTTTCACACCAACACGCAGGAGCGCTGTTATTGTCGGCAATCACCTCCATATCTTTGATAGGGCAAACTTATTGATAGGGCAAACTATCGGTAGAAGAAAAATTGTGTTAAACATTCCATATAATTGCTAAAGTTAAATGCACTACTAGAAACAAGTTTATCATGAACAGACATGGTCATGGGTAAAACATTGCAGAAAATAATCTTTAAAGGGACAGCCTACACCTTAGTCATCTTAAAGGCTTACTTTAGATTAAGCTGTAAATATCCCCCTGCACACCTTCTATATCATGCAGCAGGAACGGTAAAAAAGTTATTTTAAAATATTGTTTCTGGTCACTTTGAAATGGCTACCAAGCTCCGCCCACTTATGACATCACGATCTGGGCTGCATCTATGCACTCTGCCGAACAGCATTGACAGTCTGTTGAATCTAACTAGTGAGGCTTTCATGATTGGATGCTATATGCAGCCCAGATCATGATGTCATCAGTGAACTGAGCTTGGCAACCATTTTAAAGTGGCCAGAAACGATATTAACCCTTTGAGTGCTAATGACGGCTTTGAGCCGTCACAGAGTTTCTCACTCTGGTGCTAATGACGGCTCAGAGCCGTCATGAGCACTCTCCCAACTTGAGGGAGATCTGGGGGCTCCTTACTGCTGCTACCCCGGCGATCGTGCCTGTAGAGTGACAGGCATCGCTGGGGCTTCACGTGATGTGCGGTGACGTCACGCGCAATTACGTGATGACGTCACCGCGCAACTTTATTTATACTTAATGTTAAGTATAGGAGGAAGGGGCATGCTGCTTAGAAGCCTGTATCTCAGGCATCTAAGCAGCTACAGACCCCCAAGACCCACTGTTGGAAAGGTAATCGCCTAACTTTTCCAACAGTGTAAGTCTTGGGGGTCTGTAAAAAAAAAAAATTAAAAAATTTCAAAAATAAAAAAATCAAAAGAAAATATTAGCGCCCAGGTGGGAAAGGGTTAATTTTAAAATAACTTTTTCTCCAACATAGGTGTGTCCGGTCCACGGCGTCATCCTTACTTGTGGGATATTCTCTTCCCCAACAGGAAATGGCAAAGAGCCAGCAAAGCTGGTCACATGATCCCTCCTAGGCTCCGCCTACCCCAGTCATTCTCTTTGCCGTTGTACAGGCAACATCTCCACGGAGATGGCTTAGAGCTTTCCCTAATCATAGTCAGAGCCTCATTTTCGCGCCGGTATGGCGCACTTGTTTTTGAGAACAGCATGGCATGCAGCTGCATGTGTGTGGAGCTCTGATACATAGAAAAGTCTTTCTGAAGGCATCATTTGGTATCGTATTCCCCTTTGGGCTTGGTTGGGTCTCAGCAAAGCAGATTCCAGGGACTGTAAAGGGGTTAAATATAAAAACGGCTCCGGTTCCGTTATTTTAAGGGTTAAAGCTTCCAAATTTGGTGTGCAATACTTTTAAGGCTTTAAGACACTGTGGTGAAATTTTGGTGAATTTTGAACAATTCCTTCATACTTTTTCGCAATTGCAGTAATAAAGTGTGTTCAGTTTAAAATTTAAAGTGACAGTAACGGTTTTATTTTAAAACGTTTTTTGTGCTTTGTTATCAAGTTTATGCCTGTTTAACATGTCTGAACTACCAGATAGATTGTGTTCTGACTGTGGGGAAGCCAAGGTTCCTTCTCATTTAAATAGATGTGATTTATGTCATAAAAAATTTAGTAAAAATGATGCCCAAGATGATTCCTCAAGTGAGGGGAGTAAGCATGGTACTGCATCATCCCCTCCTTCGTCTACACCAGTCTTGCCCATACAGGAGGCCCCTAGTACATCTAGCGCGCCAATACTCCTTACTATGCAACAATTAACGGCTGTAATGGATAATTCTATCAAAAACATTTTAGCCAATATGCCCACTTATCAGCGAAAGCGCGACTGCTCTGTTTTAGAAAATACTGAAGAGCATGAGGACGCTGATGATATTGTTTCTGAAGGGCCCCTACACCTGTCTGAGGGGGCCAGGGAGGTTTTGTCTGAGGGAGAAATTTCAGATTCAGGAAAAATTTCTCAACAAGCTGAACCTGATGTGATTACTTTTAAATTTAAGTTGGAACATCTCCGCGCTCTGCTTAAGGAGGTGTTATCCAATTTGGATGATTGTGATTATCTGGTCATTCCAGAAACACTATGTAAAATGGACAAGTTCCTAGAGGCCCCGGGGCCCCCCGAAGCTTTTCCTATATCCAAGCGGGTGGCGTACATTGTTAATAAAGAATGGGACAGGCCCGGTATACCTTTCGTACCTCCCCCCATATTTAAAAAATTGTTTCCTATAGTCGACCCCAGAAAGGACTTATGGCAGACAGTCCCCAAGGTCGAGGGGGCGGTTTCTACTCTAAACAAGCGCGCCACTATACCCATAGAAGATAGTTGTGCTTTCCAAGATCCTATGGATAAAAAATTAGAAGGTTTGCTAAAAAAGATGTTTGTTCAGCAAGGTTACCTTCTACAACCAATTGCATGCATTGTCCCTGTCACTACAGCCGCGTGTTTCTGGTTCGATGAGCTAGAAAAGGCGATTATTAGTAATTCTTCTTCTTATGAGGAGATTATGGACAGAATTCGTGCTCTTAAATTGGCTAATTCTTTCACCCTAGACGCCACCTTGCAATTGGCTAGGTTAGCGGCGAAAAATTCTGGGTTTGCTATTGTGGCGCGCAGAGCGCTTTGGTTAAAATCTTGGTCAGCGGATGCGTCTTCCAAGAACAAATTGCTTGACATTCCTTTCAAGGGGAAAACACTGTTTGGCCCTGACTTGAAAGAGATTATCTCTGATATCACTGGGGGCAAGGGCCACGCCCTTCCTCAGGATAGGTCTTTCAAGGCCAAAAATAAACCTAATTTTCGTCCCTTTCGCAGAAACGGACCAGCCCCAAGTGCTACGTCCTCTAAGCAGGAGGGTAATACTTCTCAAGCCAATCCAGCCTGGAGACCTATGCAAGGCTGGAACAAAGGAAAGCAGGCCAAGAAACCTGCCACTGCTCCCAAGACAGCATGAGATGCGGGCCCCCGATCCGGGACCGGATTTGGTGGGGGGCAGACTCTCTCTCTTCACTCAGGCTTGGGCAAGAGATGTTCTGGATCCTTGGGCGCTAGAAATAGTCTCCCAAGGTTATCTTCTGGAAGTGATTCATCCTGTTCCATTAAGAGAACGAGTGATGGGGTTCTACTCCAATCTGTTCGTAGTTCCCAAAAAAGAGGGAACGTTCAGACCAATCTTAGATCTCAAGATCCTAAACAAGTTTCTCAAGGTTCCATCGTCCAAAATGGAAACCATTCGAACAATCCTTCCATCCAGGAAGGTCAATTCTTGACCACGGTGGATTTAAAGGATGCGTATCTACATATTCCTGTCCACAAGGAACATCATCGGTTCCTAAGGTTCGCATTCCTGGACAAGCATTACCAGTTCGTGGCGCTTCCTTTCGGATTAGCCACTGCTCCAAGGATTTTCTCAAAGGTACTAGGGTCCCTTCTGGCGGTGCTAAGACCAAGGGGCATTGCTGTAGTACCTTACTTGGACGACATTCTGATTCAAGCGTCGTCCCTTCCTCAAGCAAAGGCTCACACGGACATAGTCCTGGCCTTTCTCAGATCTCACGGATGGAAAGTGAACGTGGAAAAGAGTTCTCTATCTCCGTCGACAAGAGTTCCCTTCTTGGGAACAATAATAGACTCCTTAGAAATGAGGATTTTTCTGACAGAGACCAGAAAAACAAAACTTCTACACTCTTGTCGGATACTTCATTCCGTTCCTCTTCCTTCCATAGCGCAGTGCATGGAAGTGATAGGTTTGATGGTAGCGGCAATGGACATAGTTCCTTTTGCGCGCATTCATCTAAGACCATTACAACTGTGTATGCTCAGTCAGTGGAATGGGGACTATACAGACTTGTCTCCGAAGATACAAGTAAATCAGAGGACCAGAGACTCACTCCGTTGGTGGCTGTCCCTGGACAACCTGTCACAAGGGGTGACCTCCCGCAGACCAGAGTGGGTCATTGTCACGACCAACGCCAGTCTGATGGGCTGGGGCGCGGTCTGGGGATCCCTGAAAGCTCAGGGTCTTTGGTCTCGGGAAGAATCTCTTCTACCGATAAATATTCTGGTACTGAGAACGATATTCAATGCTCTCAAGGCTTGGCCTCAGCTAGCGAGGGCCAAGTTCATACGGTTTCAATCAGACAACATGACGACTGTTGCGTACATCAACCATCAGGGGGGAACAAGGAGTTCCCTGGCGATGGAAGAAGTGACCAGAATCGTTCAATGGGCGGAGACTCGCTCCTGCCACCTGTCTGCAATCCACATCCCAGGAGTGGAAAATTGGGAAGCGGATTTTCTGAGTCGTCAGACATTGCATCCGGGGGAGTGGGATCTCCATCCGGAAATCTTTGCCCAAATCACTCAACTGTGGGGCATTCCAGACATGGATCTGATGGCCTCTCGTCAGAACTTCAAGGTTCCTTGCTACGGTTTCAGATCCAGGGATCCCAAGGCGACTCTAGTAGATGCACTAGTAGCACCTTGGACCTTCAAACTAGCCTATGTATTCCCGCCGTTTCCTCTCATCCCCAGGCTGGTAGCCAGGATCAATCAGGAGAGGGCGTCGGTGATCTTGATAGCTCCTGCGTGGCCACGCAGGACTTGGTATGCAGATCTGGTGAATATGTCATCGGCTCCACCATGGAAGCTACCTTTGAGACGAGACCTTCTTGTTCAAGGTCCGTTCGAACATCCGAATCTGGTCCCACTCCAGCTGACTGCTTGGAGATTGAACGCTTGATCTTATCAAAGCGAGGGTTCTCAGATTCTGTTATTGATACTCTTGTTCAGGCCAGAAAGCCTGTAACTAGAAAAATTTACCACAAAATTTGGAAAAAATATATCTGTTGGTGTGAATCTAAAGGATTCCCTTGGGACAAGGTTAAGATTCCTAAGAGTCTATCCTTCCTTCAAGAAGGATTGGAAAAAGGATTATCTGCAAGTTCCTTGATGGGACAGATTTCTGCCTTGTCTGTGTTACTTCACAAAAAGCTGGCAGCTGTGCCAGATGTTCAAGCCTTTGTTCAGGCTCTGGTTAGAATCAAGCCTGTTTACAAACCTTTGACTCCTCCTTGGAGTCTCAACTTAGTTCTTTCAGTTCTTCAGGGGGTTCCGTTTGAACCCTTACATTCCGTTGATATTAAGTTATTATCTTGGAAAGTTTTGTTTTTGGTTGCAATTTCTTCTGCTAGAAGAGTTTCAGAATTATCTGCTCTGCAGTGTTCTCCTCCTTATCTGGTGTTCCATGCAGATAAGGTGGTTTTACGTACTAACCTGGTTTTCTTCCAAAAGTTGTTTCTAACAAAAACATTAACCAGGAGATAGTCGTGCCTTCTCTGTGTCCGAAACCAGTTTCGAAGAAGGAACGTTTGTTGCACAATTTGGATGTTGTTCGCGCTCTAAAATTCTATTTAGATGCTACAAAGGATTTTAGACAAACATCTTCCTTGTTTGTTGTTTATTCTGGTAAAAGGAGAGGTCAAAAAGCAACTTCTACCTCTCTCTCTTTTTGGATTAAAAGCATCATCAGATTGGCTTACGAGACTGCCGGACGGCAGCCTCCTGAAAGGATCACAGCTCCTTCCACTAGGGCTGTGGCTTCCACATGGGCCTTCAAGAACGAGGCTTCTGTTGATCAGATATGTAGGGCAGCGACTTGGTCTTCACTGCACACTTTTACCAAATTTTACAAGTTTGATACTTTTGCTTCTTCTGAGGCTATTTTTGGGAGAAAGGTTTTGCAAGCCGTGGTGCCTTCCATTTAGGTGACCTGATTTGCTCCCTCCCTTCATCCATGTCCTAAAGCTTTAGTATTGGTTCCCACAAGTAAGGATGACGCCGTGGACCGGACACACCTATGTTGGAGAAAACAGAATTTATGTTTACCTGATAAATTACTTTCTCCAACGGTGTGTCCGGTCCACGGCCCGCCCTGGTTTTTTAATCAGGTCTGATAATTTATTTTCTTTAACTACAGTCACCACGGTATCATATGGTTTCTCCTATGCAAATATTCCTCCTTAACGTCGGTCGAATGACTGGGGTAGGCGGAGCCTAGGAGGGATCATGTGACCAGCTTTGCTGGCTCTTTGCCATTTCCTGTTGGGGAAGAGAATATCCCACAAGTAAGGATGACGCCGTGGACCGGACACACCGTTGGAGAAAGTAATTTATCAGGTAAACATAAATTCTGTTTTTACCGTTCCTGCTGCATGATATAGAAATTGTGCAGGAGACTATTTGCAGCTTAATTTATGGTAAGACTTTAAGATGACTAAAGTGTAGATTCTCCCTTTAAACAAATAGTTGTGATTGTACAATACAATTAGGCTATGCACAAACCACTAAAGCAAGGTGCATGCAAGCACACCTGTGGCAATTAAAACACATTCCCTGATGTCAATACACAGCTTAGCAGGGGTGAGGCCATAAACGTGTAAAGGAAATTGGACACCAAACTCTTCCCTGGAGAGTAAGAAATATACACAATCTTTATTTTGGTTTGACAACAACATTCTTTTATCTGAGAATTTACTCCAATTGCCTTTTACAATTTATTTTAATCTACAAATATGCCAGATTTCTCATTTTTTATATATATTTTTTTGATGGTATAAAAGTCCACATTGTTTACATTCTATAAATTTAATTGCATATTTAAGATAAATTCTTGGCAATTGTATATTTTTTTCACAAAAACACGAGTTTTATTTAAAAAAACAAATCCAAGTATGTTTTGTATTTTTTTCTACACTTTAATATGGGAACTGCAACCTATTTTTCTTTTCACAATTCACAACTATTCTGCCTTTCACAGGTTTGTAAATCCTTAAATTTATTGCTGGTCTAAGTGTTCATTTTGTTTAAAGTCTATAAATTAAATACATTTTGCTGGGATAATTTGGATTAATTTTTTTATATACGTTTTTACTAGAATACCTTATCTATTTTTTTTATCCCCCACAATTCACACCTATGCTGTATTTCTCAATTTTAACCCCTAAACATAGCCCTGGTATAAGACGTCACATTTTTTTTGTCTATAAATGAACAACTTTTTTTGCCAAGATAATTTGCACTATTCTTATATGTTACTTGCTAGCATATTGAATTTTTTTTAATTATTAGTAAAAAAAAAATCTAAAATCTGAAAATGTATTTTTCAGCATTTTGTGATCCTATAAATAATGCTATTCTTGTATTTTTATGATGACACATTCAGTTCCTCTTTTGTATATAGCCACTCACTGTGTAGCGTTAAGAAACTTATCAGAGTTCACTGAGACTCTTCTATAAATAATGAAGTTTTATATTTACCATAAAATAGTTTCTATGCTGTATATTCCATCATGACACCTTTTTTATATGTAATAGCAATAAAAGTCCAGCACAATGTAAACCAGCTGTGGTGCAAATCAGTCAGAGGTTCTACACCAAAACCTCCAAATACACGAATGTCAAAGTTCCCATAGACAGCAGCACTCGCCAATCTTTTTCAAATATTCACGTTTATTAGAATCTCCCGATAGTACAAAAATCAAGACAACATTTCGGACCTGTTGCCCTTAGTCATCTCAGATAACCTTGAATGAGATATATAGTACCTTTTATAGGCATGTGCACAAGTAAGCCATACCCCCTTTACAATTTAACTCTTAAAAACATTGTGGCGCAATCCAGTGATACAAATTTATACAAATACATTTATACAATTTCACAACTACAAGAACAACAAAACTTGCACATAATTTTCAAAACTATAAGTGTAGTTTTGAAAATTGTGTGCAGGTTTTGTTGTTTTTGTAGTTGTGAAATTGATATTAGTATGCAAATTTAAAATGTATTGTATAAATTTGTTTCACTGGATTGAACCACAATGATTTTAAGAGTTAAATTGTAAAGGGGTGTGGCTTACTTGTGCACATGCCTATAAAAGGCACTAAATATCTCATTCAGTGTTATCTTGCATGACTAAGGGCAACAGGCCCGAAACGTTGTCTTGATCTTTGTACCATTGGGAGATATCAATAAACGTGAATATTTGTAAAAGATTGGTGAGTGCTGCTGTCTATAGGAATATTGACCTTTTTATATGTGTCTGTAACGTAGTCTGCTTTCCAACTTATTTTTGAGGGACAATTTTATTCTCCAGAGAAATACCATCATAGTCCAATATAAGAATAAATTAGACAAGAATGGTAGGGGCATATATAGGGAATTAATTGTCCCAAAGCCTTCTGGGATGGTTCTTTATATGGTGGTAAACTAATATTCACAATAGTGCTGAATTATACCACTTTTGAAAATGAAGGTTGCTTAGTGCATCAATGAATCTGATCATTCAGTTGAACATGCAGTAATTCATGGTAGAATGCCTTGGCATATAACAGGAAGAATGTCTCTATATCTTCATAAAAGATATAGTTAAAAAAAAAGACGTTAACATATTAATGTGAGTTCTCAAAAGTTATTAGAAATGTATATAGATGTTACAAAAAGCTGTATATATGTTTCCCCATACAAATTAAAGGGGTGTACATTTATAAATAAATTATAGACTAGTACTAAATATGGATAACATTTTTGGTTAAAGAGTAATTTTAATTACAAAGAGAGGTCAAACTGTCCTGATTTATCTACGAAAAGGGGTGGCATCTGACGTCTAAACAGCATTTTGCTTTTATTAAAACATTTTAATACTAGTCTATATAATGCAATATATAAGATAATGTGTATATATGGTGTAAGTGTAAGCTTAGTTATTAAGTGTCATCTACGTCTGCCCCTTTATTTTCTAAATAATTGTACTTGTTGCAACCAGTCAAAGAAAGGGGGTGAAGTGATGCAACCTCAGTCAGTGTATTTTTTTTTATTATTATTATTTTTTTTTTTAAATGTCTGAGGTAGGGGGCAAGCTTAGGAGATTCATCAAATCGATGTACAATATTTTATTTTTGCTAAAATGTCATTTTTATTTTTTTAGTGAATGGAATAAAGTATCTCCTCCATGTCATATAAATACATTCCTTAGTATAAATCAAACATTTTTTTTTTTTTTAAATATTTGGTACTGATTGTGAGATCAGTTGAAACCACAGACAGTGCCTTGGTACGTGGAACTTTTACATTTTGTTAGAATTACTAACATCAAACCTAAAGCTTTTCACCATTATAGTAAAAAAATAAAATCAATAGCCGCTTTAATAATTTTATTACTTGATTTCTATATGGTCTTTAAAGGGACAGTCTACACCTTACTCATCTTAAATTACCTTAGATTAAGCTGCAAATAGTCTCCTGCACCCTTTCTATATCATGCAACAGTAATAATTAATATTGTTTTTAGCCAGTTTAAAATGGCTGCCAAGCTCCGCCCACTGATGACATCACGATCTGGTCTACATCTAGGCACTCTACTGAATAGCATTGACAGTCTGTTGAATCCAACTAGTGAGTCTTTTGTGACTGGATGCTAAATGCCAGTGATTTGCAACCTTTTTTTTGCCGTGGCACACTTTTTTACATTAAAAAATCCTGCGGCACACCACTATCCCAAAATTTTACAAAATGAAACATTGTAGCCTTATACAGGATATATATATATATATATATATATATATATATACACACACATACTGTATATACACACACACACTGTACTGTGCTGTCATGCCATGCCTCCTACAAACTATACATGACATATTGACATTCTTTTACAAACAATCATAATGATTGTCTGTGAATGAATGTCAATGTCATGGCTGTAAATGATGCCTGATGAGCCGGTCACATACCTCCCAATATTTCAAAATTTGAAAGAGGGACCCCCCCGCACTGTTGTCAATCTGCCGCGGCACACCTGAGGATCTCTCACGGCACACTAGTGTGCCACGGCACACTGGTTGAAAAACACTGCTATATGCAACCCAGATCATGTCGTCATCAGTGGGTGGAGCTTGGCAGCCATTTAAAAGTGGCCAGAAACAATATTCATTTTAAAATAACTTTTTTTTACCATTACTGCTGCATGATAAAGGCTATTTGCAGCTTAATCTAAGATTAGACTTTAAGATCCCCAAGTTGTAGACTGTCCCTTTAAGTGTCATATGCAAGTCCCTTTGTGAAAATGTATCTTCAGTTGACATTTGTGCACAGCTCTTTAACTGAAACGTTGCATGTGTTTTTTGTACAGCAAGTTAATGTTTGTCAGTGTGTGAACATGACGCGACCAAGATAAAATTAATAAACATTTTAATCGTTAAACTGTTGAGTATTTTCTCATCCATGTGCAGAATCCATTTTCAGTATGCTTTTCCTGTAAGAATCTCACACAAAGCATATGTTGTTTATTTTAGCAAACCAGACACTTTCAGACTATAACCTTTATTTGCAAGTATCCCTAAAATACTTGCTGTATAAAAAGCTGTTAAAAAGTATATGAATATTTTTTTTTTAATTGTACAATTACACACGTAATGTTCTAATAGTTCAAATATATTCATCTTCCCTATGATATGGAATGCTAATATTAATAAAAAAAATATATATATGCTACGGTAAAGTAGGAAATCCGGGTAATCCTAAAATTACCCGGTTAAAATGGACATTACCCAAGTGTCTGTGGGTAAAGCCCGATGTACTGTAATTCCCCCATCTACACTATTTCTTTGCCTGCGCCGGGGGGGGGGGGGTTCAAGGGGGGGTGCCCGCCGATCCTCTGCAATAAGGTTTTCTTTTCCCCCCTTGAACCCCCCAGGCGGAGGCAAAAAATATAGGGGAATTACAGTGCATCGTATATATGTTTGATGCGGTGACTCCGCACTCTGAGGAGATTTATGATAATACATCGGGCTTTACCCACAGACTCTTGGGTAATGTCTTTTAGTTACCAATGGCATGGAGAGTCCACAATTCCATTCAATACTTTTGGGAAAATTCACTACCTGACCACCAGGAGGAGACAAAGAGAAAGATCTGTGCACCTAATACAAATAACATTAAGTGCAGTTAACAGGTGATTATTACTATGACAGCTATTGGGACAAAATACACATCTGAATATTGATACCTTTTTTTAATAAAAGGCTTTCTTTTTAAAGACACGATGAGTCCACGGATCATCATCATTACTTGTGGGATTACACGTCCTGGTCAGCAGGAGGAGGCAAAGAGCATCACAGCAGAGCTGTTAAATAGCTTCTCCCTTCCCTCCCACTCCAGTCATTCCCTTTGCCTACGTATTTGATAGGAAGAGGTAAAGTGAGGTGTTAGTTTAGATTCTTCAATCAAGAGTTTATTATTTTAAAGTAGTGCAAGATTGTGCTGCTTTGTTCTAGGGTGTAGCCGTAGTCCATATCAGTCTCTACAGTAGAGCTTTTGGTGGCTTTAGAGCAATGGGAACTGGTGGAACATAATTCTCACTATGCCTCCTATACATTTATGCTGCCCTTATCCTGATGGCCTAAGCAAGTCTAACTCAGACATTTTCCACAGGGCTATAGGAGGGAGAGGACCTCTCAAACCTGTTGGGCTGTTTTGCTGTCGGACAGCATTAAGGTAAGTGCAGACTTTTTATTCTGGGGGATAAATACAGACTCAGAGGAAAGTGGGCACTTTATTTATACCTTTACTACGTATAAGGCAAATGGAGCCTTTGACATTGGACATCAGGCTCTTTATGTATGGAGGTGTTTTTTTAATGGCAGCTTACGTACAGGCACTGGGGCTGGGAGTAAAGCTTTGTCACTATCGGTTCATTTTTATTAAAAAATAAAGCCGGTTGGACTGTGTATATGTTAACGCCCACGATGGGCGGGGCTAGAATTTTGCACGCTTTAGACTTCCTTAGAGGATTACCCTGCGCAGTTTTATCTAGTCTGGTATCCGGAGACGTTCCGGTTTAGCTGTGGGGCGACTCTGCTCTCAGACTAGCAAAGACAGTTGACGATTAAGCATCGCTCTAGAACCGCATGGTTTTTCAGGCTGAACAAGCAAGCGGTTGTTAGTGCTCTAGAGACCTTATCTTCTGCACCGCTGGGACATTGTAGTGAGACCGGTTGGCAGGTAGGCGCCTCAACAGAGCTGCTGAGGTGTAGAGGTGTCTGACTATTGTGAAAAAAAACGTTTTAGTTTATATAGAGATACGTTTTTTTATTTCAAGCAGGAAAATAGTTTACATTTAAAATTGAAAGGCACAGTATCCTGTTAGACATTCAGGATTTAAAGTATTCTGTTTAAATTAAGCAACACTTTTTTTCCCTAAGCAGTAAAAATGTTCAGTTTTAAATTTTAAAGGGCCAGTAACAATTTTTTGTAATAAAAAAGTTTTACTTTTTTTTTTTTTTGATTATTACATTACTTTCTGTTCTTTTATATGGATTTAGAAGCTGTGCAAAATGTTACTTGTGCCATGTGTTTGGATGCCAATGTGGAACCACCAGTTCCTTTTTGTCCCTCATGTATTGAGAGGGCTTTAAGCTATAGAGAGAACATTTTTCATGAACAAAATTTTTCAAAGGCGGATGCTTCTCAGGAGTCTAATGATGAGATTCAGAGTATGCCGCAGCTTTCTCCCCAAGCTTCCCAATCTTTAACGCCCGCGCAAGCAGTGCCCTGTACTTCTACTCTAGCGCCTGCTGGAGTTACCTTAAAAGACATAGCTTCACTTATGTCTTCCACAATTTCTGATGTGTTGTCTGCTTTTCCTATGCTTCAAGGCAAACGTAAGAGGAAAGGCAACCATGTGGTCAGTGAGGTTTCTGATGCTATGGTGGCAATCTCGGATGTACCCTCCCAGGGAACTGAGATGAAGGGTATAGAGGTTCTATCGAAGGCGAAATTTCAGACTCAGGGAGTTCCTTACCTTTGACTGATTCAGAGGTTGTCTCTTTCAGGTTTAAACTAGAACACCTCCGCCTGTTACTCAGGGAGGTTTTGGTTACTTTAGACCAGCGGTTGCCAACCAGTGGTCCATGGACCACTGGTGGTCCACGAGAAGATGTTGGTGGTCCATGACACCATCAAGCAGGAATTAGTTTGTCACCCTGTCGTGCCGCAATTAGGTGTCACCCTGTCGTGCCGCAACTCCCTACAGTACCTGGCTGGGCATCAGTGAAAATGGAGGAGTTAAATTACAATCTCCCTACGCAATCTCCCTACTCATTAGGAAGTATTCTCTCAGTTTTGTCATTCAGTTAGTTAATTCCAAAAAATAATTCTTAAACATGCAACTATATACATAATGTAAACTTAGCTATGGTTATACTAGTTATGTACAGTATGTGTGTTTGTGTGTATGTATATATATATATATATATATATACATAAAACAATTATTATTATTATGTTAGTGGTCCACGGGATTCAAAATTGTGAGTTTAGTGGTCCCTGAGGTCAGAAAGGTTGGCGGACCCTGCTTTAGACAACTGTGATTCCACAGTAGTGGTCGCTCCTGCGAAGTCAAGTAAATTGGACAGATATTTCGAAGTTCCTTCTTACTCAGATGTTTTTCCGGTGCCTAAGCGAGCTTCGGAGATTGTTTCTAAGGAATGGGAGAGACCACGTATTCCCTTCTTTCCTTCTATTTTCAAAAAGATGTTTCCTATAGCTGACGCTGTCAGGGAAGCTTGGCAAATGGTTCCTAAGGTGGAAGGGACTATTTCCACCTTAGCCAAGCGAGCTACTATTCCTATTGAGGATAGTTGTGCTTTTAAAGACCCCATGGACAAGAAGTTGGAGGGTCTACTTAAAAAGATTTATGTTCACGAAGGTCTGCTATTGCAGCCGGCTGCGTGCATTGCTACTGTCACTAGTGCGGCATCTTATTGATTTGATGCTCTGTCCGAGTCTCTTAAGACTGAGACTTCTTTAGAGGAGATCCAAGATAGGATTAAAGCTCTGAAGTTAGCCAATGCTTTTATTATGGATGCTTCTCTGCAAATTACTAAATTGGCAGCTAATAGTTCAGGGTTCTCTATCCTAGCCCACAGAGCCTTATGGTTAAAACCTTGGTCTGCGGACGTGTCATCCAAGTCTAAGCTTCTAGCAATTCCTTACAAGGGAAAGACCTTGTTTGGACCTGGCCTGAAAGAAATTATCTCGCATATCACAGGAGGTAAGGGTCATCTCCTTCCTCAGGATAAGAGAAGTAAACAAAAAGGACAACAAAGTAATTTTCGTTCCTTTCGAAATTTCAAGGGAAATTCCTCCTCTTCCTCCTCTAAACAGGAAGGAAACTATTCGCAATCTAAGCCTACTTGGAGACCCGACCAGTCTTGAAACAAGGGTAAACAATCCAAAAAGCCTGCTGCTGAATCCAAGACAGCATGAAGGGCTTGCCCCCGATCCGGGACCAGATCTGGTAGGGGCAGACCTTCTTTCTTCGTTCAGGCTTGGGTGCGGGACGTTCAGGATCCCTGGGCTATAGAAATAGTGTCTCAGGGATACAAACTGGAGTTCAAAAATTTTCCTCCCCGAGGAAGATTTCTTCTTTCAAGATTATCTGCAAACCAGATAAAGAGAGGCGTTCTTACATTGTGTAAGAGACCTCTCCTCCCTGGGAGTAATTATTCCTGTTCCTGTACAGGAACACGGGCAGGGTTTTTATTCAAATCTGTTTGTAGTTCCCAAAAAGGAGGGAACATTCAGGCCTATCCTAGACCTCAAGATTCTAAACAAGTTTCTCAGAGTTCCATCATTCAAGATGGAAACTATTCATACCATTCTTCCATTGATCTAGGAGGATCAGTTTATGACGACAGTGGATTTAAAGGATGCATATCTACATGTTCCTATCCACAGAGATCATCACAAGTTCCTAAGGTTTGCCTTTCTGGACAAACACTTTAGGTCTGGCCATGGCACCCAGAATTTTCACAAAGATTCTGGGGCCTCTGCTGGCAGTTCTAAGACCGTGGGGCATCCAGGCGCCATCTTGTCAACAAGCAAGGTCTCATACCGACATTGTGCTATCCTTCCTGAGAACTCACGGGTGGAAGGTAAATCTGGAAAAGAGTTCCTTAATCCCGAAGACAAGGGTGACTTTCTTGGGAACTCTAATCGATTCTATATCTATGAGGATTTTTCTGACAGAGGTCAGGAAATCAAAGATTCTAGATACCTGTTGAGCCCTTCAGTCCACTTCTTGACCGTCAGTGGCTCAGTGCATGAAAGTAATCGAACTGATGGTGGCGGCTATGGACAGTATCCCGTTTGCTCGGTTCCACCTCAGGCCTCTGCAGTTAAACATGCTCAGGCAGTGGAATGGAGATTATGCGGACTTGTCTCCTTGAATAACTCTGGAACAAGAAACTAGGGACTCTCTTCTATGGTGGTTGTCTCTGGTTCATCTATCCCAGGGAACCTGCTTTCGCAGACCGTTCTGGGTGATTGTGACAACAGACGCCAGCCTTCTAGGGTGGGGAGCTGTCTGGGGTTCCCTAAAGGATCAGGGAGTATGGACTCAGGAGGAATTCTTCCTATAAACATCCTGGAACTAAGAGCGATCTTCAATCCTCTTCTGGCCTGGCCTCAGTTGGCTTCGGCTCAGTTTATCAGATTCCAGTCGGACAACATAACGTCAGTGGCTTACATCAATCATCAGGGAAGAACGAGGAGTTCCTTAGCGATGACCGAGGTAGCCAAGATAATCTGGTGGGCGGAGGCCCATTCTTGCCATCTGTCAGCGATCCATATCCCAGGGGGGAACAACTGGGAGGCAGACTTTCTGAGCAGACAAACTTTTCATCCGAGAGAGTGGGAACTCCATCCGGAAGTGTTCTCCAGCCTGATTGTCAAATGGGGTCGGCTGGAGTTAGATCTTATGGCATCTCGTCAGAATGCCAAGCTCCCGAGATACGGGTCGAGGTCCAGGGATCCCCAGGCGGAACTGATAGATGCTCTGGCAGTTCCTTGGTCCTTCAGCCTAGCTTTCGTGTTTCCCCCGTTTGCGCTTCTTCCTCGGGTCATTGCTTGAATCAAGCAGGAGGGGGCATCGGTGATCCTCATTGCACCTGCTTGGCCTTGCAGAATTTGGTATGCAGATCTGGTGGACATGTCATCCCTGCCACCTTGGTGACTTCCGTTGAGGGAGGACCTTATCATTCCTTCACCCAAATCTAGTTTCTCTGAAGCTGACTGCTTGGAGATTGAACGCTTAATCCTATCCAAGCGGGGTTTTTCTGATTCGGTCATAGAGACCATGATTTAGGCTCGTAAGCCTGTAACTAGAAAGATTTACTATAAGATATGGCGTAAATAACTCTATTGGTGTGAATCCAAGGGCTACTCATGGAGTAGACTTAGGATTCCCAGAATTTTGTCTTTTCTCCAAGAAGGTTTGGAGAAGGGTTTGTCGACAAGTTCCCTAAAGGGTCAAATCTCTGCCTTATCTATTTCTTTTACAAGATGTGACGAGTCCACGGATTTCATCCTTACTTATGGGATTAAATCTCCTGTTAGCAGGAAGTGGCAAAGAGCACCACAGCAGAACTGTATATATAGCTCCTCCCTTCCCTCCCAACCCAGTCATTCTCTTTGCGTGTGTTAGTGATAGGAAGAGGTAAAGTGAGGTGTTAGTTTAGATTATTCAATCAAGAGGTTTTTTATTTTAAAATCGTGCCAGTGAGTACTATTTTCCTCAGGGCTTCCCAAGAGGTGTGGAGACATTTTATTTTCAGCCCTGATGTTGATGATCTTAGCAAAACATTCTCTAAGATCCTGCTGGTTCCCACAGAGCGGTTGAAGGTAGTGTACAGAAACATCTTCAGTGTGGAGAACCATGTCATGCTACAAGCAGCATTGAGGTATGTTCAGTCATTTGTTTCTGTGAGACTTGGTATCAGAACAGGCTGACATTTTTCCCTGTCTGGGAAGGGGTAATCAGTAGGCACTATGTGTAAAATGGTGGAATTGAAATTCCTGTTTGATATTGATGACTATGTTTTTATATATGTATTCAATATGGGCTAGACGCTGGGAGATGCGGTTTCTGTGTAGGGGCGGTCTTGTTATATAGCTATAACGGGCCTGAGTATAGAACGACTACAGTTTTTCATAACTTTCGTTTTTTATTGTGCATAGGTTAGAGGGACACATGGCTTACAATTTATACTGGGAACGACATGTTACTTTGCTTCCCATGCGGTGTTTGAGACGGCTCATGTTACGCCATGGTGGGCGGGGCCTAATTTTGCGCGCTCAGCCGCGCAGTATTTCATCCGAACATGCAGCAAAGTCCTAAGCTCCGGTGGGGCCCATGTTAAATTTGTAGACGAAGGACCGCTACTTTCGCAGACTCTGTGTACTCTGGGGGCAGGTAGGCGCCGCAGCAGAGCTTTGGCGAGGTGCAGGTGCCTAAATTGTTTAAAATTTTAGTTATATCGGATAAAGGTGATATAAAGTGTTATATAGCATATCCAAACAAGCGGTGCAATATTATTTAGCTAAATTGGACATATTAGGACATTTTTTATTGCTGCAAACATGGTTTTTTGAGATAAAAGAAAAATTGTTGCACTTTTATTATTTAAAGGCGCAGTACACTTTTTAGGTAAAGTTTTTTTGAGATATATCTACCCTGGCTAAGCGTACAACTATTCCTATGGAGGACAGTTGTGCTTTCAAAGACCCTATGGATAAGAAATTGGAGGGTCTTCTAAAGAAGTTGTTTATTCATCAGGTTTCCTTTTACAACCAACGGCCTGCATTGTTCCAGTTACCACTGCGTCGGCCTTCTGGTTTGATGCCTTAGAAGAGTCTCTTAAGATTGAGACTCCTTTAGAGGATATTTTAGATATAATTAAGGCTCTTAAGCTGGCTAATTCTTTTATTACGGATGCCGCCTTTCAGATTGCCAAATTGGCAGCTTAGAATGTCGGATTTGCCATTTTAGCGCATAGAGTGTTATGGTTAAAATCTTGGTCTGCTGATGTGTCATCTAAGTCAAAGATTTTGGCTATTCCTTTCAAGGGAAAAACCCTATTCCGGCCTGACTTGAAAGAAATCATTTCTGACATTACGGGAGGTAAGGGTCATCTCCTACCTCAGGATAGAACTGCTAAACTGAGGGGTAAACAAAATAATTTTCGTTCCTTTCGGAATTTTAAAGGATTCCCCTCTTCTTCCTCTTCTTCCGCCAAGCAGGAAGGGAATTTTGCTCAGGCCAAGTCCGTCTGGAGACCCAACCAGGCTTGAAACAAGGGTAAAAAACCCAAGAAGCCCGCTGCTACCAAGACAGCATAAAGGGTCGGCCCCTGATCCGGGACCGGATCTAGTAGGGGGCAGACTTTCTCTCTTTGCCCAGGCTTGGGTAAGAGATGTGCAGGATACTTGGACACTGGAAATAGTGTCCCAAGGGTATCAGCTGGAATTCAAGGATTCTCTCCCAAGGGGGAGGTTTCTTCTTTCACGATTGTCTGTAGACCAGATAAGAAGAGAGGCGTTCTTACGTTGTGTAAAAGACCTCTCTACTATGGGAGTAATTCGTCCCGTTCCAAGACTGGAACAGGGACAGGGGTTTTACTCAAATCTTTTCGTAGTCCCCAAAAAAGAAGGCACTTTTCGACCCATTTTAGATCTAAAAAGTCTAAACAAGTTTCTCAGAGTCCCATCCTTCAAGATGGAGAGTATTCGAACAATTCTGCCATTGATCCAGGAGGGTCAATATATGACTACCGTGGACTTGAAGGATGCATATCTTCATATTCCTATCCCCAAGGATCATCATCAGTTCTTAAGGTTTGCCTTTCTAGACAAACATTTTCAGTTTGTGGCTCTTCCCTTTGGGTTGGCCACAGCACCCAGGATCTTCACAAAGGTTCTAGGGTCACTTCTGGTGGTTCTCAGGCCGCGGGGCATTGCACTGGTGCCTTATCTGGACGATATTCTGATCCAGGCGTCGTCTTTGCATCTGACAAAGTCTCATACAGACATGGTTCTGTCCTTTCTGAGGACTCACGGGTGGAAGGTGAATCTAGAAAAGAGTTCCTTAATTCCACAGGCAAAGGTTCCCTTCTTGGGTACTCTAATAGATTCCATATCTATGAAAAATTTCTTGACGGAGGTCAGAAAGTTAAAGATCTGAATACATGCCGAGCTCTTCAGTCCAATCCTCGGCCATCAGTGGCTCAGTGCGTGGAGGTAATTGGATTGATGGTGGCGGCAATGGACATCATTCCGTTTGCTCGTTTTCATCTCAGACCACTACAACTGAGCATGCTCAGGCAGTGGAATGGAGATTATGCAAATTTGTCTCCTCAGATAGATCTGGATCAGGAGACAAGAGACTCTCTCTTCTTTGGTGGTTGTCGCCGGATCATCTGTCCCAAGGGACGTGCTTCCGCAGGCCTGCATGGGTGATAATGACAACGGACGCCAGTCTACTAAGTTGGGGTGCAGTCTGTAATTCCCTGAAGGCTCAGGGTGTGTGGACTCATTCAGAGTCTCTACTTCAAATCAATATTCTGGAATTGAGAGCAATATTCAATGCGCTTCAGGCGTGGCCTCAGTTCACTTCGGCCAAATTCATCGGCTTTCAGTCGGACAACATCACGACTGTGGCTTACATCAATCATCAGGGAGGAACAAGGAGTCCCTTAGCTATGACAGAAGTATCCAAGATAATTCGGTGGGTGGAGGCTCACTCTTGTCATCTGTCAGCAATCTATATCCCAGGAGTGGACAACTGGGAAGCGGACTTTTTAAGCAGACAGATGTTTCATCCGGGGGAGTGGGAACTCCATCCGGAGGTCTTTGCCACTCTGATTCTCAGATGGGGCAGACCGGAATTTGATCTGATGGCGTCTCGTCAGAATGCCAAGCTCCCAAGATACGGATCCAGGTCAAGGGATCCTCAGGCCGAACTGATAGATGCCTTGGCAGTGCCTTGGTCGTTCAACCTAGCTTATGTGTTTCCACCGTTTGCTCTCCTGCACCGGCTGATTGCACGGATCAAACAGAAGAGGGC
This sequence comes from Bombina bombina, assembly GCF_027579735.1. Classification (NCBI taxonomy): domain Eukaryota; kingdom Metazoa; phylum Chordata; class Amphibia; order Anura; family Bombinatoridae; genus Bombina; species Bombina bombina. Next base: position 619,135,838 of record NC_069505.1, read on the forward strand.
TTCGGTAATTCTAGTTGCGCCTGCGTGGCCTCGCAGGACTTGGTATGCCGATCTGGTGGACATTTCCTCTCTGCCGCCGTGGAAGCTTCCATTGAGGCAGGACCTTCTCATTCAGGAACCCTTCCAACATCCGAATCTAGTTTCTCTGCAGCTGACTGCTTGGAGATTGAACGCTTGATTTTATCTAAGCGGGGGTTCTCTGATTCAGTCATTGATACTTTGATTCAGGCACGTAAGCCTGTCACTAGAAAGATCTACCATAAGATATGGCGTAAATATCTTTGTTGGTGCGAATCCAAGGGCTACTCATGGAGTAGAGTTAGGATTCCCAGGATTTTATCCTTTCTCCAAGAAGGATTGGAGAAGGGGTTATCAGCAAGTTCCTTAAAGGGACAAATCTCTGCTTTGTCGATTTTACTACACAAGCGTTTGGCAGATGTTCCAGATGTTCAGTCTTTTTGTCAGACTTTGACTAGAATCAAGCCTGTGTTTAGACCAATTGCTCCACCCTGGAGTTTGAATTTAGTTCTTAATGTTCTTCAAGGGGATCCGTTTGAACCCATGCATTCCATAAATATTAAGTTGTTATCTTGGAAGGTTTTATTTTTGGTTGCTATTTCTTCTGCTCGTAGAGTTTCCGAGCTTTCTGCGTTACAATGTGACTCGCCTTATCTTATTTTCCATTCTGATAAGGTGGTTTTACGTACCAAACCTGGTTTTCTTCCTAAGGTTGTTTCTAATAGGAATATTAATCAGGAAATTGTTGTTCCTTCCTTGTGTCCTAATCCTTCTTCTAAGAAGGAGCGTCTGTTACATAATTTGGACGTGGTCCGTGCCCTGAAGTTTTACTTGCAGGCGACTAAGGAATTCCGTCAATCATCTTCATTATTCATTGTTTTTTCTGGAAAGCGTAGGGGCCAGAAATCTACGGCTACCTCTCTTTCCTTTTGGCTGAAGAGTATCATCCGTCTGGCATATGAGACTGCTGGACAGCAGCCTCCTGAAAGAATTACGACTCATTCTACTAGGGCTGTGGCTTCCTCATGGGCATTTAAAAACAATGTTTCTGTTGAACAGATTTGCAAGGCTGCAACTTGGTCGTCTCTTCATACTTTTTCCAAATTTTACAAATTTGATACTTTTGCTTCTTCTGAGGCTGGTTTTGGGAGAAAGGTTCTTCAAGCAGTGGTGCCTTCCGTTTACGTTCCATGTCTTGTCCCTCCCCTATCATCTGTGTCCTCTAGCTTGGGTATTGTATCCCATAAGTAATGATGATAATCCGTGGACTCATCGTGTCTTTGAAAATTTATGCTTACCTGATGATAAATTTGTTTCTTTTTAGACACAATGAGTCCACGGCCTGCCCTGTTGTTTTAAGACAGGTTGTTATTTTTTGTAAACTTCAGACACCTCTGCACCTTGGCTTTTCCTTTCTCTTCCTAACTTTGGTCGAATGACTGGAGTGGGAGGGAAGGGAAGGGAGGAGCTATTTAACAGCTCTGCTGTGGTGCTCTTTGCCTCCTCCTGCTGACCAGGAGGTGAATATCCTTAAGTAATGATGATGATCCGTGGACTCATCGTGTCTAAAAAGAAACAAATTTATCAGGTAAGCATAAAGTTTCTTTTTTATTTCAATTCTGAAGGGATAGCAATTTGTTTTGAATTGCTGAACTTCCTAAACAAGATCCATCCTGTAAAGTATTTGACATTGTTCTTATGATCACTTGACAGCTGGACAGATACAACATAAATTATATAACACATGGGGGCCCATTACTCAAGCTCTGTATGGTGCCTTCAGACTCGCCAGAAACGCCAGTTATGAAGCAGCGGTCACAAAGATTATGTCGGACAGACATTTCATAAATAGGCCCCATGGAGTAGTCTCATCTTACAAATTGAGTCACTAAGTAGCTGTGATATGTTCTATCAAGTGATTTTAGTTGGCATGTGATCTCCATATTCAGGGAATGGACATCTTTATTCAAAAGGGAATTCTCTGCTTTCAAATGTAGGGTTCCTCCTATTAATGAAGATGGGAAATAGGGGTGCTTAATGTTCCACAATATTACCATAGTGATCATCTGGATTCTAGAAAACAAGAGAATTCTAATGCATTCAAGTATCTCCCCCGCCCCCCTTTCTTAAGTGTTTTTATAACCCTCCAGCTGATATAAAGCACTCTGGGGCTCCCATCATGCCTCTTCACTAACACTTTCAGGGGCAATAGAACCATGCAAAAATGACAAAAACCTGCATCAACAAGGGTAAGATTGATGTTTACCCAACAGACCCCTCTGTTTGAACTAGAGGAATCCCTCATTTTAAAGGGGAGAATGTCCTCTTTCAAATTACTGGTTTACTTGTCGCTTTAGGACTCAGCTGATCACTGTTAAAAATAGTGATCACCTGACACCACTAGAAAAGAGGTCATTTCTAATGGAGCGGATAGGGGCTGTTATAGACCCAATATACGTCTGATTTAATTTTAGGAATATAAGGTTCCTTAAATCAAATTTTCGGGGTAATCACCTCATCATATGGTTCTTTATGTATTAACAATATATCTTATCAAAAGTACAAAGGGTGCGATGACTAACATCACTGTACCATGATATAAATTTACAAATGAAACCTCCAAATGGTCAGACTATTGAAAAAAAAAAAAAAGATATTGTGTATCCAGCTTGGGATGCTGCCCTATGAACCATAAACCTCATCATAAGATGGAAGATAACCACAACAGACCGTTCTTGCAAAGGGAAACCAAATAGATTTGGGCTCTGGCCATACAAGTACAGATGACGTCACGTTACTGGTTTGGTGCCTAATTTGTTTTTCTCAGATCTATAAATTGTCCCATTTTAAATAAATAATGGAATTTAGAGCACCAGCAAACAGTTTTAATCACTTTGTATTATAAGAACATTAAAAAGACCTCTTTAGTCTTTAATGTCTCCTCTTCATACTCTGCTCTTGCTTTTATTCCTAGATATCACCTATTTAATTCATTCCTCTCTGTTTACTTAATCATTCCTTCTTCCGCTCCTTTTATTCTCTCTTCAGCTGTAATTCATTGCTTCCTTCCTCCTATCATTGATATATTTTGTTCTTCTCTTGCTCCCTTATCTCTCAAACTTTATTTCATTCATCCATCTACCTGTTTCATCTCTCCCCTTATTTTAATTAATCTCATTCTTCTTCCTTTGGGTCTTTAATTACTCTCCCTTCCCTATCACTTCCTTGCTTTTCTCTTCCTCTTTTGTATTATCCATACCTCCCAACACTGGTGACTGAGAATGAGGGACCCAGGAGGTTGAAAGGACTGTCCTTAAATAGGCACAGTTAGGAGGATATCTCATCTTGTGTCCTTTCTTCATCTTATATATCATAAAACATAGAAAGAAAAAAAAATTGTATTTTTTTTTTTTATTATTATTTCTATGTTTTATGATATATGGTTTAAACCTCAAACATATTTATGTAACATCAAAACTATTTTAACACATTGAGTGTATATAATATAGTCTGCATAAGAGTTAGAAACACGTCACTACTACTAAGAGTTGATACATCTAATAAAATTGTTTTAATAAGAAACTTATTTGTTACAGACAATTCTTTCCTTATCTCCATTGGGTATTAGCTATTTTAGAATTCTTTCTTCTAAAACTCTTTCACCAACAGACATGTTCTCAGCCAGGCCCAACGCTTTTTATGACAAACAAACTGGTGCCGACCTTGTCAAATCACATATTTTACCTTTTTTATATGTTACTGCTATTTTGAAAGGGTTTCTTTGGCATATAAATCTTTGGGACAGTCTGAAAACACTTGGATTGTATAAAGGGGCTTACACCCTATATAACCACACAGAAATGAGTGGCCCAAAGCATTTTACCCTTTCAAAATACCAGTTACTTATTCAGAAAAGGTAAATGTATGAGATAACCACGTTGGCACAAGTTGGTTTGCTACAAAAAGCTTTGGGTCAGGCTGAAAACATGTTTATTCTATGAAGGGGCTCACTCCTTGTATATATCCACACAGTAATGAGGGCCCAAAGGATTTTAACCCTTTTAAAATATCTGATTCCTTATTTAGAAAAAGGTAAAATATGAGGTGGCAAGGTTGTCACCCGTTTGCTTCAAAAGGCGTTGGACCAGGGTGAGAACATGTATATTCTATGGAGAGGTTCACGCCCTGTATATATCCACAAATAAGTGAGTGGTCCAAAGGATTTTAACCCTTTTAAAATACTAGTTACTTATTCAAAAATTTTAAAAAATTTTGAGATGGCAACATTGGCACCAGTTTGTTTGCTACAAAAAGCGTTGGGCCAGGCTAAGAACATATTTATCCTATGAAGGTGCTCACTCCCTGTATATATCAACACAGTAAAGAGTGGCCCAAAGGATTTTAAGCCATTTAAAATACCAGTTATTTATTTACAAAAGGTCAAATCATAGTCAGTAGTTTATTAGGGATCTTTTTCTATCTCGGAGGATATCTTACAATGGGCCTCTGACAGTGTTGGAATCTGCTTAATTTTGCCAACCTTGGCAATAGATTTTGTTGCCATAGAAACCATTGGGTCAGGCTGAAAACATGTTTATCCTATGTAGGGCTTCACGCCGTGTATGTATCCACGCAGAAATTAATGGCCCAAAGGATTTTAACCCTTTTAAAATACCAGATACTTATTCAGAAAAGGTAAAATATATGAAGTGTATATCAATGAGATAGGTATAGAATCGCCTTATTCGTCAAATTATGGTTCCATCTATAACCCATACACTCATATTCCTTAGGGGAGGGGTGCCCTAGTGGTTGGTATACACTGTAATCCCAAAGAAAACCACTATTTGGCACACTTAAACACATAGGTAGATCAGCAGAAAGGGAGCCAAAAAAATAACAATTGTCTGCTTCAAAATAAGACAATCGTTGAGGCTCTAAGTTTGCAAAATTAAGCAGATTCCAACACTGTCAGAGGCCCATTGTAAGATGTCCCCCAAGATAGAAAAAGATCCCTAATAAACTACTGACTATGATTTGGTGCTACCCACATAGGTGAGTGAAGGGTGGGGCTTATCAGACTATCTCTGGGTAGGCAGCTGCTTACAATTATTGTGCAAAAGGTACGGCTTGCAGTGACTAAGGAATGACCAGAATTACCTGTATATCAATCACAGAGAGCACACAAATAAAGTATAACCGTGTCCAGATTACTCACAGACAGGCGAACGCCTAACACACGTTTCTCCTGGGCTTTCTTAGAGCCTCAACGATTTGACAGTAAAAGTTTTATTTTATTTATTTTTTTGCTCCCTTTATGAGGATTTACCTATACATTTAAGTGTGTGCAAATAGTGGTTTTCTTTTTTTGGGGGATTACAGAAAATATGAAGTGACAAGGTTGTCACCAATTTGTTTGCCATAAAGAGCGTTGGGCCAGGCTGTTAACGTCTGTTGTATGATGGGGTTCACGCCCTGTATATATCCACATATAAATGAGACTGAGTGGCCCACAGGATTTTAACCCATTTAAAATATCAGTTACTCAAAATTGTGCCATGTTTGCCATCTGTTTATTGCAATATAAGATGATTTTTTTTTTATAAAATGTAAGTTTGTTTAGGTTTTTGGAAAGTGTATTATTTTATTTAAAATAAAAATAATGCTAGATATCTTTATTTTACAAATTGCATTCAGTTGCAGAATAAGAAGCTGACTGATTAAGAAGACAACTTCAGCCTTGTACATTTTGCAGCTTTCTTGTACTTAATGTTCACTCACAGTGGTTACCTTATAAATGACAGTCACAGTGGTTACCTTATAAGTGACAGTCACAGTGGTTACCTTATAAGTGACAGTCACAGTGAGTACCTTATAAGTGACAGTCACAGTGATTACCTTATAAATGACAGTCACAGTGGTTACCTTATAAATGACAGTCACAGTGGTTACCTTATAAGTGACAGTCACAGTTATATTAATATACTGAGATAAGGGGCAGTCTGCAGAGGGTTAGATACAGGGTAATCACAGAGGTAAAAAGTATATTAATATAACTGAGATAAGGAGCAGTCTGCAGAGGCTTAGATACAAGGTAATCACAGAGGTAAAACGTATATTAATATAACTGAGATAAGGAAAGTGGAAGCACCTGGCAGTGGTCGTTTCAAAGTATTTAATGAACAGGGTAACAAATTATTGCATGAATTGTTACAAAGAATACACAGGGAAAAATCCCTTATTAAAATGCAAACCCAATACAGAGGAGGTGAAAGAACAATGTCAAGAGTGTGTATTCTTTGTAACAATTCATGCAATAATTTGTTACCCTGTTCATTAAATATTTATAAATGACAGTCACAGTGGTTACCTTATAAGTGACAGTCACAGTTATATTAATATACTGAGATAAGGGGCAGTCTGCAGAGGCTTAGATACAAGGTAATCACAGAGGTAAAAAGTATATCAATATAACTGAGATAAGGGAGCAGTCTGTAGAGGCTTAGATACAAGGTAATCACAGAGGTAAAAATGTATATTAATATAACTGAGATAAGGGGCAGTATGCAGAGGCTTAGATACAAGGTAATCACAGAGGTAAAAGGTATATTAATATAACTGAGATAAGGGGCAGTCTGCAGAGGCTTAGATACAAGGTAATCACAGAGGTAAAAGGTATATTAATATAACTGAGATAAGGGGCAGTCTGCAGAGGCTTAGATACAAGGTAATCACAGAGGTAAAAAGTATATTAATATAACTGAGATAAGGGGCAGTATGCAGAGGCTTAGATACAAGGTAATCACAGAGGTAAAAAGTATATTAATATACTGAGATAAGGGGCAGTCTGCAGAGGCTTAGATACAAGGTAACCACAGAGGTAAAAAGTATATTAATATAACTGAGATAAGGGAGCAGTCTGTAGAGGCTTAGATACAAGGTAATCACAGAGGTAAAAAGTATATTAATATAACTGAGATAAGGGGCAGTCTGCAGAGGCTTAGATACAAGGTAATCACAGAGGTAAAAGGTATATTAATATAACTGAGATAAGGGGCAGTCTGCAGAGGCTTAGATACAAGGTAATCACAGAGGTAAAAAGTATATTAATATAACTGAGATAAGGAGCAGTCTGCAGAGGCTTAGATACAAGGTAATCACAGAGGTAAAAAGTATATTAATATAACTGAGATAAGGGGCAGTCTGCAGAGGCTTAGATACAAGGTAATCACAGAGGTAAAAGGTATATTAATATAACTGAGATAAGGGGCAGTCTGCAGAGGCTTAGATACAAGGTAATCACAGAGGTAAAAAGTATATTAATATAACTGAGATAAGGAGCAGTCTGCAGAGGCTTAGATACAAGGTAATCACAGAGGTAAAAAGTATTTTAATATAACTGAGATAACTGGCAGTCTGCAGAGGCTTAGATACAAGGTAATCACAGAGGTAAAAGGTATATTAATATAACTGAGATAAGGGGCAGTCTGCAGAGGCTTAGATACAAAGGTAATCACAGAGGTAAAAAGTATATTAATTTAACTGAGATAACTGGCAGTCTGCAGAGGCTTAGATACAAGGTAATCACAGAGGTAAAAAGTATATTAATATAACTGAGATAAGGAGCAGTTTGCAGAGGCTTAGATACAGGGTAATCACAGAGGTAAACAGTATATTAATATAACTGAAATAAGGAGCAGTCTGCAGAGTCTTAGATACAAGGTAATCACAGAGGTAAAACGTATATTAATACAACTGAAATAAGGGGCAGTCTGCAGAGGCTTAGATACAGGGTAATCACAGAGGTAAAAAGTATATTAATATAACTTACATAAGGGGCAGTATGCAGAGGGTTAGATACAGGGTAATCACAGAGGTAAAAAGTATATTAATATAACTGAGATAAGGAGCAGTCTGCAGAGGTTTAGATACAGGGTAATCACAGAGGTAAAAAGTATATTAATATAACTGAGATAAGGAGCAGTCTGCAGAGGCTTAGATACAGGGTAATAACAGAGGTAAAAAGTATATTAATATAACAGATAACGAACAGTCTGTAGACGGTTAGATACAAGGTAATCCCAGAGGTAAAAAGTATTTTAATATAACTGAGATAAGGAGCAGTCTGCAGAGGCTTAGATACAGGGTAATCACAGAGGTAAAAAGTATATTAATACAGACATCCCAACCTGCAAAAACTCACCCCCCCCCCTCTCAGTTAAATATTGGACACTTTGAAACCCTAAATAAGATAGAGACTTATCATTAAAGTAGCTTCCCACTAAAGTCACATTAAAAAAAGTAGCTTTATTGCACAACCACATACAACAAACCTATTTTCCAGTGATCGTACGCTAGTTGAATGCTCAAATATTTTAGAATACGAAGTTTAATTACGTGCAGTAAATAAGGTAGTATTTGTGTTTTATTTTATTAGAATCAGTGGGGGCTTTTTGGTTACTGATGCTTTGAGGGTTCTATAACGTCCCAGCAACTAAAGGCATTCCTTAAAGAAACACTTTTCTGGATTTGGGCCACAGTGGATCATGGTACTTGGAGTTTCAGGGAGATTGCACTCCATTTGCTGGCATCAGGGAGTCGCTATTACAATCAGGGAGACTCCCTGAACTTCAGGGAGAGTTGGGATGTCTGTTAATATAACTGAGATAAGGAACTGTTTGTAGAGGGTTAGATACAAGGTAATCACAGAGGTAAAAAGTATATTAATATAACTGAGATAAGGAGCAGTCTGCAGAGGCTTAGATACAAGGTAATTACAGAGGTAAAAAGTATATTAATATAACTGAGATAAGGAGCAGTCTGCAGAGACTGAGGCTTAGATACAAGGTAATTACAGAGGTAAAAAGTGTATTAATATAACTGAGATAAGGGGCAGTCTGTAGAGGCTTAGATACAAAGGTAATCACAGAGGTAAAAAGTATATTATTATAACTGAGATAAGGAACAGTCTGTAGAGAGTTAGATACAATCACAGAGGTAAAAAGTATTTTAATATAACTGAGATAAGGAGCAGTGTGCAGAGGCTTAGATACAAGGTAATCACAGAGGTAAAAAGTATATTAATATAACTGAGATAAGGGGCTTAGATTCAAGATAATCACAGAGGTAAAATGTATATTGATATAACTGATATAAGGAGCAGTCTGCAGAGGGTTAGATACAGGGTAATCACAGTGGTAAAAAGTATAATATTAATATAACTGAGATAAAGAGCAGTCTGCAGAGGCTTAGATACAAGGTAATCACAGAGGTAAAATGTATATTAATATAACTGAGATAAGGAACAGTCTGTAGAGGGTTAGATACAAGGTAATCACAGAGGTAAAAAGTATTTTAATATAACTGAGATAAGGTGCAGTCTCCAGAGAGTTAGATACAAGGTAATCAGAGGTAAAAAGTATATTAATATAACTGAGATAAGGAGCAGCCTGCAGAGGCTTAGATACAAGGTAATCACAGAGGTAAAATGTGTTTTAATATAACTGAGATAAGGGGGCAGTCTGTAGAAGCTTAGATAAAAGGTAATTACAGAGGTAAAAAGTGTATTAGTATAGATGCTTAGATACAGGGTAAAAAGTGTATTAATATAACTGTGTTGGTTATGCAAAACTGGGGAATGGGTAATAAAGGGATTATCTATCTTTTTAAACAATAAAAAATCTGGTGTAGACTGTCCCTTTAAGAACAAGAAAGCTGCAAAATGTTTATTTTTCATAATGATTGTCTACAGGT